>NW_028153328.1:0-133545 GCF_964106915.1 Podarcis gaigeae
CCAGAACAAATTAAGTACTTAACCTGAGGTACCACTGTACGTACATTGAGGTTACATTCAGGTTTTCTTGTGGGTTTATTATTTCTCCTAAGGTTAGAGAACCCACATTGACTTCTGCAGGGAGTTGATTAAGACAACTGTCTCCACATGGAAGTCTAGCCAAGAGTTTGAATTATGGGTTGGATCCGCACGCAGTCATGCTTAGAGTAGACCCACTGAAGTCAGTGGGGCATAAGGGGGAAATCCAGAAGCAGCGTAGCTACCTCCAGATCCACGGCCCTGCCATTTCTGCCACCTGGGATGAAAGGAAAGTCTCTTCCACATGCAAGTTCTCAGGCTGGCACAGCAAAGAAAGTCTGGGAAAACAACAACCATGGAACTGAAAAAGTCTCGCTTTGTGGAAGAATACATGGATCAGAAGGTCGGCAGTTTGAATCCCTGTGACAGGGTGAGCTCCCATTGCTCGGTCCCTGCTCCTGCCAACCTAGCAGTTTGAAAGCACATCAGAGTGTAAGTAGATAAATAGGTACTGCTCTGGCGGGAAGGTAAACGGTGTTTCCGTGCGCTGCTCTGATTCACCAGAAGCGGCTTCGTCATGCTGGCCACGTGTCCCGGAAGCTGTACACCGGCTCCCTCGGCCAATAAAGCGAGGTGAGCACTGCAACCCCAGAGTCGGTCACGACTGGACCTAATGGTCAGGGATCCCTTTACCTTTACCTTTACATGGATCGTAGCATGGCTGGATGTACATAGAGTTGCCCTAGGAAGTCCTTTGTTCCACATTTTTAAGCGATTCAACCTGATTCTTGCTCATATGCAGTCTGAAATTCAGTTTTTGCATCCCCCCCTCCAAACATTGTGATACAGTTCTTGCTTCAAGAAATAAAAAAGCACAAAATCCAGCTATTTGTAAGAAAATATGCTCAGAAATAATGTGAGTTTTCTTTAAAAAATAAATAAACTGCAGATTGACGTGGAACTGGCCTGGAGATGGATCAGTCTATCTCTAGGTGCATTCAGAGGCTGCGGGAGAGTAACCGGAACCACCAGGGGCAAGTTTTCCTATCTACCCTGCCCTGCATCACTACCCCTGTCTTGCACCTTCCTGAGGAGGAGCTGGATTTCTTCTTGCTCTCTCTGACATCTTTCTGGGAACGGTCCTTTGCCTTTTGGCAGGAGCATGGATGTGGTTGGCTTTTAGTTTTCATTGAAATGCAAAGACTTTGCTGTCTTAAATGTTTGTAATTTTTGTGTACATCCTATGTGAACTGCCTTGGAGGTCTTCTTTGGCCAGAAGGCAGCATAGAAATAACTTTTGACACTGGGGGAGAAGCAGAACTGCCATCAGCACCGATTTCAGGTGAGATTGCACCAGTTTCCAGCTCACTGAAATTGCGCACGATCTTGTAGGGCATGTGAGAATTCTTCGTGGAATTGTAGAATTGGAAGGGACCCCAAGCGTCATCCAGTCCAACGCCCTACAATGCAGGAATATCAACTAAAGCATCCATCACAGATGACCATCCAACCTCTGTTTAAAAACCTCCAAGGAAAGAGAATCCACAATCTCCCGAAAGAGACCGTTCCATTGTCGAATACCTCTTGCTGCCAGGAAGTTTTTCATGATGTTGAGTTGGAATCTTCTTTCTTGTAACAACGCTATTGGTTCGAGTCCTACGCTCCAGAGCAGGAGAAAACAAGCTTGCTGCATCTTCCATGTAACAGCCCTTGAGGATGGCTATTGGAAGAGATGGAGGCAGTGAGAGATTTTACTTTCTTGGGCTCCATGATCACTGCAGATGGTGACAGCAGTCACGAAATTAAGAGACGCCTGCTTCTTGGGAGAAAAGCAATGACAAACCTAGACAGCATCTTAAAAAGTGGAGACATCACCTTGCCAACAAAGTCTTATAGTTAAAGCTATGGTTTTCCCAGTAGTGATGTATGGAAGTGAGAGCTGGACCATAAAGAAGGCTGATCGCCGAAGAATTGATGCTTTTGAATTCTGGTGCTGGAGGAGACTCTTGAGAGTCCCATGGACTGCAAGAAGATCAAACCTCTCCATTCTGAAGGAAATCAGCCCTGAGTGCTCACTGGAAGGACAGATCCTGAAGCTGAGGCTCCAATACTTTGGCCACCTCATGAGAAGAGAAGACTCCCTGGGAAAGACCCTGATGTTGGGAAACATGGAGGGCACAAGGAGAAGGGGATGACAGAGGATGAGATGGTTGGACAGTGTTCTCGAAGCTACCAACATGAGTTTGACCAAACTGCGGGAGGCAGTGGAAGACAGGAGTGCCTGGCGTGCTCTGGTGCATGGGGTCACGAAGAGATGCACATGACTATACAACTAAACAACAACAAGAAGAAGATAGGTAGATAGGTAAATAGATAGATAGATAGGTGATAGATGATGATAGATGATGATAGATGATGATAGATGATGATGATGATAGATGATAGATAGATAGATAGATAGATAGATAGATAGATAGATAGATAGAATGATAGATAGAATATGATGATGATAGATAGATGATAGATAGATAGATAGATAGATAGATAGATAGATAGATGATAGATAGATAGATATAGATAGATAGATGATAGATAGATAGATAGATAGATAGATAGATAGATAGATAGATAGATAGATAGATAGATAGATAGATAGATAGATAGATAGATAGATAGATAGATAGATAGATAGATAGATAGATAGATAGATAGATAGATAGATAGATAGATAGATAGATGATAGATAGAGATAGATGATAGATAGAGATAGATAGATAGATAGATAGATAGATAGATAGATGATTGATAGATAGATAGATAGATAGATAGATAGATAGATAGATAGATAGATGATAGATAGATAGATAGATAGATGATAGATAGATAGATGATAGATAGATAGATAGATAGATAGATAGATAGATAGATAGATATGATAGCTGAGAGAGAGGGAGGGAGGAAGTGGGAGTAGGGTTAAGTAGGGAGGGAGGCAGTGGAAGACAGGAGTGCCTGGCGTGCTCTGGTCCATGGGGTCATGAAGAGTCGGACATGACTAAACGACTAAACAACAACAATTGTATCTCCTCTCAGTCTCCTGTTTTCCAGGTTAAACATACCCAACTCCTTCAACCTTTGCTCATAAGACCTGGTTTCCAGACCCTGAATCATCTTGGTTGCCCTCCCCTGCACACCTTCCAGCTTGTCAACATCCTTCTTAAATTGTGGTGCCCAGAATTGGACACAGTACACCAGGTTTGGTCTGACCAAGGCAGAATAGAGTGGTACTATTAATTCCCTTGATCTGGACACTACTGTTGATGCCGCCTAGAATATCATTAGCCTTCTTTTGTTGCCAAATCACACTGCTGACTCATGTTCACCTTGTTGTCCACTAAGACCCCTAGATACCTCTCAATGTAGTGGTAGTAAGTCAGGTATCCCCCATACTATATTTGTGCAGTGGGTTCTTCCTGCCTAAGTACAGAACCGTACGTTTGCCCCTACTGAGTCTCATGCTCTACCAACTGAGCCATCGATCTCACCCAAAATTGGCACTGCTTCTCACCAGCAGCAGAGGTGGGATGGCACTTCTCGTTTGAAACAGAACGCGATTCCCCGGTCAGAGAAAGAGACCCAGGGAAGCAGCAGTCTTCCCAATAGAGGTTAGGGTGAAGAAATAAGCAAAGGGTTTGGTTTGAGGCAGTCGAGACGGAAGCGTGATGACAAGTGGTATTTAATGTGTAGGAAGATAGAAATAGTAATGATGATTAATGGGATCTTGTAGCGGTGGGGGGGGGTCGAGGAGAGAGAGAGAGAGACATATACCAGTATTGGTAGCTGATGATTGTGAAAGGGGAAAAAATAAACATTGGGAAGGCCTGCTGTGTCTCGTGGCTTCCACCACATGGAATATTCTAGTTTCGCAGCTCTTAGAAACTTTATTGGCTCTCTAGCTAAAAATCTCAGATTGAACTAATTTGTCTTAGCAGCCGAAAAGAGCAAATCCTTGGGGCACTGAAGGCTGAGCGTGGTTGTTTGAAAATTTGGTATTTGATATTCTAGAAACCATTGTGCATTGCTTCCCATTCCCCTAGCAGTTTGCTGCACTCTCTTCTGTGTTTACTGGGGGCCAAGCCACATACCTCATGAGACTAGATCCTGGAAGCCAATCAATCTCTTCAAATCCCTCCTGCCTCCTTCTCGGCTTCAAATGCACACCTACAAAAGCACACAAGTCAATCCTGCATACTGTTAATACTCAGCCCCTGAGCTTCTCCAGCTTAAATCAAGTGCTGATAGCATCCAGTCTACTTAAAGGTGAAATTCAAGTGTGGACAGTGGAGATCCCCTTCTGCATTGAGGAGTGACTGCACAAACATTTCAGTTCGTAAGTATCATTAATCTACAAGTCAGCACCCTAAGGGAGAAATGAAAATGTCTGCTTTCAACTACCTACACTGAAATGTCGAGCTACAAAACAAACACACAATCTGCATGACTTGTAAATATATTCGTAAGAAGATTTCCCCAGAGTAATAAACTCTAACCTTTTGAAAGAGCTGTAAGGCTGTTTGGAATCCAGATCTGTCCAATTTTTTTGTTCACAGGCTGTGTGGCCAACTGTGATGGGAGAAAGTCACAAGATCTGCTGCACTCATCTCAGTGATAATGGGCTTGTGAGATGCATCGTGTTCAAAGCTTTGGGGCAAAGGTCATTCTTCCTTGGCTATCAATTGTGCTGTGTTTACCACCAGTAAACGTTACAGGGAGAGAAAGGAGAGTGCTATCATTAATATGAGAGCCAGTGTGGTATAGTGGTTAAGAGTGGTGGACTCGTAATCTGGTGAACCAGGTTCTCCACTCCTCCACATGCAGCTGCTGGGTGACCTTGGGCTGGTCGCACTTCTCTGAAGTCTCTCAGCCTCACTCACTTCACAGAGTGTTTGTTGTGGGGGAGGAAGGGAAAGGAGAATGTTAGCCTCTTTGAGACTCCTTCAGGTAGTGATAAAGCAGGATATCAAATCCAAACTCCTCTTCTTTTCTTCTTCTTCTTCTTCTACTTCTTCTTCTACTTCTTCTTCTTCTTCTTCTTCTTCTTCTTCTTCTTCTTCTTCTTCTTCTTCTTCTTCTTCACTTATTCCAAATGTTTTTTTTAAAAAACGTACTGAAGAGCTAGCAATAACTGAATGTGTGATATTAGGGAGTATGCAAAACTGACTTACTTAAAGTAAGATGACTTAAAGCAATTTGAGCTGACAAAACTCAGAGGGGAAAGAAAAGGCACATGGAAAAACAACTCTGTTTATTCTTCACACATGCAAATCACTGTGATTGGAGTATATTTGGAAAATAATGCTCTGTCATTAAAAGCTAGACCTGTCTCTCAAAATGAAAAATCCCAATCCCACTTTCCTCCCTTTGAGCTTTGGTTATGTCAGAGAAGTTCCTCCACTGACAGGTTATGTCCTCAGTTGGCTAGGTTTGGTTCCTCAGGAAAGAAAAGAGGGGAAACACTTTGCAGGGTGAGGGACCAAGGCCATGTCGTGACTCGAAAAGTCAAGGCCTCCCTGATCCCTTTCAACGTGCATCTATGTGGATCTGACTCAGGAAAACGGGAGTCTGCGCCAAGTCATCCCAATTTTCCTCATTATTCAGGGCACACCCCTAGATGCGGATGCACAGCCCTAATACATTCAATAAAAAATAATGATGGCGATAAAAAATGCATGGGGCAATTTTAGTTTTATTTTTGAGTTTGATCTTCAGGTTTATGTGTTTCTGCTTTGGGACATTCAATCGAAGGGCAGAGTGTTGTTATTATTTTAACAGTTAAGTGAATAAAAAAGAGAACTCGCAGTGCCAGCATGTTACAGAAATGAAGGGAAGCTAAAGTGCTGTCTCTGGGTGTTTCAGTGAGACAGATAACTTTTAGTCTTACCGCCTGGTGCAAAACTCTTGCATCATCGTTCCTCTCTGACCTGTATCTGCGATCTCACGTGGCTCCTGGCTCTCACCTCCGTGGGCCTTCCAAGCGAATGTCGTTGTGCCTCTCCTTGCCTCCTCTCCGTTAAGTACCCTTCCCAGAGTCTTAAAATAGCTTTTTTAATTAAGTCCCGGTTTTCATGAGAAAATTAAAGGAATATTATCTTTTAAAACCAATTCGGTACTTTAAAAAGTCTAATAAATAAATGTGCTAGTTCAAAATTAAACACAATATTTCATCTTCGGCTCTTAAGCTCGTTAAATATTTAATCAAATTCTTGGGCAGATTTATTGCTGTGGGCGCAGGGGGGTGTTGATTGCCTTTCTGACACTCCTGTGCCCATCGGAAAGCAGCGGCTCTGATGCATCTTTGCTCTGCGTAGGGGAAAGGCACTTCAGAAATCAGTCAAGACACTTTGGAGCTTCTCCCCACCCCCAGCTCACATACCTGGAGGATGAGATGCTTGCAATGAGGCCATTTCTCATCCTGTCTTCCCATGAGCACATTGGGGTCTGAGTTTTCTAGTGCAGCAAGAACTGTGAATGGTTATCACCAGCCCAGCTGCACCACTGCACATGTGACTTTTGCACTGAGTTAACCATGGTCCAAGTCTGGCACCTACCTTCCATGCAGCCTTGGAAACCAGTACCATGGACAGGGCCTGAGGGCCAACTTTCCATTGGGGCTGATAGTCTAATGTGCCTGCGTGGGAGCTCTGGATCAAACGGTGCTGCAGGATCTATAGCAGCAGGCTCCAGATTGCCAGTTACCTTCCTTTCATGGCAAAGATGGCAAGGAGACATTGGGTTGTTTTGAGTTATTGGAGACTCGTCTCCATATGGGCACTCAGGGTGTGGAGTGTCATATAAAAAATAATCAACAGGAATAATTTTGGGAAGGCGATTCAGTGGATGAGTTTGCCTCTTCTCCCAAATAGTACACAACAATTGCTACAGTTGCCTAATTGTCCATTGTATACCGGAAATGCAGAAAGCAATTCCAACATAAAGCCAAGTTTGCTTGGGTTGGTGTTTGTGCAATGTTCCTTATTGAGTTGGTTTAGTCATGCTGGCTGTTGGCGGGTTGTCTGGTCAACAGAGTGTCAGAATAGAGACCAGCACATTGTCCATGCTGCTTGTGATCCTGAGTCACATACAGATGCAGTTTGAGTAGAAGAAGAGAAGAAGAAGAATTTGGATTTGATATCCCACTTTATCACTACCCGAAGGAGTCTCAAAGCGGCTAACATTCTCCTTTCCCTTCCTCCCCCACAACAAACACTCTGTGAAGTAATTGAGGCTGAGAGACTTCAGAGAGGTATGACTAGCCCAAGGTCACCCAGCAGCTGCATGTGAAGGAGCAGAGACGCGAACCCGGTTCCCCAGATTATGAATCTACTGCTCCTAACCACTACACCACACTGTAGTGTGGAGGTTGGTTCATTAGAGTGAATGGAGAACAGACCCACCCCTGGTATGCCATTAGCTATCTTGGTATGCCCTTGGTATGCCATCAGCTAGCTCCTGCCTGCCAGCCTTCTTACTTACAACCAGTCAGGGGGTCCCTCTGTCTGTCATTGGCTCTGGCTCCATCTACTGTTGGTCCCCTAGCTTGTGCCCAAACAGTCCCAGTGGGCACCGGCCATCATTGACTTAGTGCATTCATGCAACCATACTCTCACATGGAAATAGCAATACAGTGGTACCTCGGTTTAAGAACAGTCCTGTTTATGAACAATTTGGTTTACAAACTCCGCAAAACCGGAAGTAGTGTCCCGGTTTGCGAACTTTACCTTGGTCTAAGAACGGAATGCAAACGGTGGAAGGGCACCGGCGGTGGGAGGCCTCATTAGGGAAAGTACGCCTCGGTTTAAGAATGGTTTCGGTTTAAGAACAAACATCCGGAATGGATTAAGTTCGTGAACCCAGGTACCACTGTAATCATGCGATTTCTCTCCTTATCACTGTCTGAAACAGTTGATGGCTCATAGCTTTCCCTCTGATGAGCTTTGCATCCCAATTAGCTAGGGATATATCTGCTCTGTAATTTTTGTCCATTCTTTCAATGGTGAATCAGTCATTTGCGTGAATCCTCTATCAGTTATGTGGTTCCACTTTTTAAAAGGGAATCACATGAACAATCTACCTGTTGGAATTTAAAGTGGTGGGCTTATTATCCAACACACTTTTCCTAGACCTCATGAGTCCTAAGAACCTGCACATGGATCTACCCTGGAAAAGTTATATTTTCCATGTAGGTGGCGCTGTGGGTTAAACCACAGAGACTAGGACTTGCCGATCAGAAGGTCAGCGGTTCGAATCCCTGCGACGGGGTGAGCTCCCGCTGCTCGGTCCCTGCTCCTGCCAACCTAGCAGTTTGAAAGCATGTCAAAGTGCAAGTAGATAAATAGGTACCACTCCGGCGGGAAGGTAAACGGTGTTTCCGTGTGCTGCTCTGGTTTGCCAGAAGCGGCTTAGTCATGCTGGCTAAATGACCCGGAAGCTGACTCCCTTGGCCAATAAAGCGAGATGAGCACCACAACCCCAGAATCGGCCATGACTGGACCTAATGGTCAGGGTCCCTTTACCTTTATCTAACATATCCATGAGTGAACACCTGCAAGATCACTTAAAGAAGTGCATGTCAGAACATGCCCTAAGTTAGACATCAATTTTCAATCAAAGTCTTGCACCTCTAACCATCTGTAGATCCTTGAATGATGCACCCTCATACTGTCCCCTTACATAACCTGAACTAGCCTCTGCATCTGACCTGAGGAGAGGAGAAATTAGTGGAGTATGGAAAAGCTAATTCTTGTGACATTCGTATAAGGCAATGCAAGGCACTTTTTACTCAAGCATCTTGAGTACACAGGCTCAGGGTTTCTCTTCTGGCCAATTTTATTTCAATCTGTCCAGTGTCAGTATCCAAAATAGCAAATGAAACACGAGCAAACAATGACGAGAGCATGGCTCCTGAGAGCGACAAGGACTTTCCGAGGTTTGCCATATAGAGCAAGTTACAGAAACAGGCGGAATGGAGTTGTGTTTTTCAAGTCACTAAATCACACAGCAGTTCATGAGCTCACCTTTCACCTCGGGGAGATTGCCTAGAAAATAAATCCACGATGGAGCTCACAGGAGTGGGAGAGGGGAGGGGGACTGGCTTAAATTCAGCTCCCCCTTTCTTGCCCTCTCCTACAGCGCCCCACAGACCCCAGGCAAAGTAGTTCATCTGTGTCTGTGGAAGAGGCACAGCTGAAATAAATCGGTAAGCTCTTGCAGGTGTTCCCCTTTCGCACAATACTGTTCTTTCTCATGCATAAGATGTCAGGGCTGCCTAGCCTTCATCAAAGCAGAATACACTACGGAAGTGAAATCTTTAGGGACTTAGTGCCACAGGCCTCTGGGAAGCTGCATGTATTCTCTTATGTAGTTCAGCTGATAGACTGAGTGGAATAACATCTGCTTTGCATGCCGAAGTCTCCAAGTTCAATCCCTGGCATCTCCAGGTAGAGCTGGAAGATAGTCCTGCCTGAAATTCTGGGGAGGCTCTGCCAATAAGTGTAGACAATACTGAATGAGATGGACCAATGGTCTGGCTCAGTATAAGACAGTGTCCCATGTTCCCTTTTCTGTGTATGGTGCAGTGCACCCCAAAAGCAGAGGGGCTTTCATGTGTAGCCCTATACACACCCACACCTGACATGACACATCAGCACTGTGTGACAGACCCTCCAAGTGTCCCTATTTTCCAGGGACAGGCCTGGATTTACAGAAGGCATCCTGATTTCTTCTTTGATCCCAGTATAGCCCTCTTTTCCTTAGGATGTCCCTATTTTCGTTGGGGGGAGGGGTTGGAGAGTGTGGTGTTGTTGTTGTTTAGTTGTTTAGTCGTGTCCGACTCTTCGTGACCCCATGGACCAGAGCACGCCAGGCACTCCTGTCTTCCTCCCACAGTTTGGTCAGACTCATGCTGGTAACTTCGAGAACACTGTCCAACAATCTCATCCTCTGTCGTCCCCTTCTCCTTGTGCCCTCCATCTTTCCCAAAATCAGGGTCTTTTCCAGGGAGTCTTCTCTTCTCATGAGGTGGCCAAAGTATTGGAACCTCAGCTACAGGATCTGTCCTTCCAGTGAGCACTCAGGGCTCATTTCCTTCAGAATGGATAGGTTTGATCTTCTTGCAGTCCATGGGACTCTCAAGAGTCTCCTCCAGCACCATAATTCAAAAGCATCATTCGGTGATCAGCCTTCTTTATGGTCCAGCTCTCACTTCCATACATCACTACTGGGAAAACCATAGCTTTAACTATACGGACCTTTGTCGGCAAGGTGATGTCTCTGCTTTTTAAGATGCTATTTAGGTTTGTCGTTGCTTTTGTCCCAAGAAGGGAGAGTGTGGTAGGATGATCCTATTTTCAGAGAAATGTTGAAGGGTATGGAGTTATGTAACCCCTGAGCCAAGGAGATAAATAACTATACAACCTTTAGAAGACATCTGAAGGCAGTATCTTTGGAGGTAAGAGATGAATTTATTTCTTGTTATCACAGTGCAACCATGTGAACAACCCCTCTTAGTTTACGTTTCTTACCTCAATAAGCTTAACTGCTTAATAGGTTTTTATTTTTCCATCTTCATGCATTTTCCTCAAGTCATTCTCTCCCTTTCTCTTAGAGCCCTGCTTTCTATAACGCCCCTACAAAAAGACTCTTTCTCTCTCTCATCTTCTCTTCTACGCCCCACTGATTCATGCCCCCCGCTTGCCTTTGTCATCATTCATTTGTCCACCCCCTTGGCTGCTCTTGCAGTTAAATCATGGGTTTCTGCAGGGGGAAGTGGCCCGAACCACCATCAAACCGTCCCCACCTGCTGTAGCCATCTGCAAAACCCCAAGGAGGAATTCCTTTTGCGCTTCTGTTTTTTCGGGCCCCTGCAGGAGGTTTCCCATGGAAAATCCATCTGACAGTTAAAAATATGGACTTCCCTCTTGCATCTCTATTCCTCCAATATCATAGCACACTTGGGATATTCTACATTAGGGTTAAGTAAACATACAAGAGAGGGCAGGCATGGACGAGTTCATTCAGTTGCCTTCCACAAGTTGGAGAGTGAAGTGGAGACTCTCCACTACATGCAAAGACTTCCTGTGCATCTTGGAACCTGGGGAGGGGGTTACTTCCACCACCACCCCACCTAATGGAGGGCAGCTGGAACGGAGATGGAGAACAAAAATAGTGCCCCCATCCACACTGACTTCCCTTGTATGTTTACAGTATTTGTAACATCTGAAGAGGGCTCATATATTGGTTCGCTGTCATCTGAGGCCTAGGAAGCGGTGAGTGTTCTGTTTGCACTTGCAGTGATTCATGGGTTTTGTAGTCTCTGACTGGGGGATTGGTCCTCCGCTTCCAGGACACCTCCAGCAATGCACCGAAGCCGCTGAATGTGAGGCAAACATTCCAGTTTATAGGTGCCAACAGAAATCATTACAGTTATTTTCTTTTCCTTTCTCCCCAGATATAAACATCTCAATGGGTGGTATTGAGTCCTGAACTTGGATTTTCAGGAAAAGGGCTTCCTTGAAACTAATCCTTCATTCCTCCAGGGAGAGAGCTGCAATGGATTCCCCTGGGGCTAATACTCTTACCTCAGTTCCCTATTCCCAGATACTTTCTAAGTCCAGGAAGCACCTGTAGCTCCTGTCATCTGCTGCCCCTTTCTCTTCACTCAGTTGGCCTGTCACTTATTTTAATACTTGATCTGTGCTGCTTTTCTGCCCCAGCTTTGCATCCAGGACTCTTGCTTCCTCTTCTCACATCTTGGTCAACTTGTAGCCTTCTCACGATGACATCACTTCCTGCCTTTGGGTGGGTCATTGGAACAATGCCAAGAGCAGGAAGACACTCTCCCAGCTCTCCATTGCACATCTTACAAAGGAATATAAATGGACACTCATTATTTATTATGGACACTGCTGAGAAAGTGTTCATCTTTGATGAAGCGATTCATGCATCTTCCTAAATGCATAAAATCATGAATAGGCAGACCATTATGAATAGTAGAGCAATCAGCTTGCTGATGGCCCATGTGGGATATCTGCAAGGATGCAGGTTAGAAGCAGGGTGATGCTTTTTTATAATGATAAATCTCTGATTATTCCTTATTCAAAAAGGGCACTCATATGTTACTGAATTTACTCAAGCTCCACAATAATCAATAGACCTCATTATTATTATTATTATTATTATTATTATTATTATTATTATTTCAATTAATTCAATTTATACACGTCTCAGGGCGGTTCACAAACAAGAGCACAACATACAAAATCAAACCCAAAACAATGTTGTTGTTTAGTGTGTCCGACTCTTCGTGACCCCATGGACCAGAGCACGCCAGGCACTCCTGTCTTCCACTGCCTCCCACAGTTTGGTCAGACTCATGCTGGTAGCTTCGAGAACACTGTCCAACCATCTCATGCTCTGTCGTCCCCTTCTCCTTGTGCCCTCCATCTTTCCCAACATCAGGGTCTTTTCCAGGGAGTCGTCTCTTCTCATGAGGTGGCCAAAGTATTGGAGTCTCAGCTTCAGGATCTGTCCTTCCAGTGAGCACTCAGGGCTGATTTCCTTCAGAATGGATAGGTTTGTTCTTCTTGCAGTCCATGGGACTCTCAAAAATAAAACCCAAAAGTATTTATGATTATCATTACTGTTTGTTTTTTGTTTTTCAGCTGAGGGGCAAGAGGACCACAATCTTCATTCAATATGCTACATTTTGTCAATTTCAATGTGCAGCCTAGCCTACGAAAGGACTGGCCCATCAGCCCACAAATGAAGACATCGCCTTTGTTTTTCTGTCAGAGGTATTCCGACTGTCAATTACGCAAATGCCATTTCTCGTTTTCATAATTCAGCCCAACAACGTGCACTTATAAGATGTCTCTCTCATAGCTGGCCTAGCAAGAGAGATCACCTTGTTTTCCTTGATATGTCTTTCATTCTTTAAGGCACAGTGCCCTGCTACCCTTATTTAGATCTTAATGCCTCCCATATGCCCCTGTTTCAGAGCTGAAATTCCTCCGTTTACTTCCCCGGAAAGCCATTCTTCATTATAATATGTTTCCCCAAGTAAATTTATTCATCATATTTTTCTCTCCCTGTGACAGCCACGTCCTTCCACTACGGGAAATTAAACACTGTACCATATGGCCAGAGCAACAAACTTTTAGTACTTGCTTGCTCAATTGCTTTAACACATTGCCGACTTCATACAACATTCTGCTTGCCCGAATACTATCAGGCTTGTGCCTGACATATGCATTAGACATGTTAATGGCACGGAGGAAATTAAGTGAAGTTGACAATGTGAGGAAAGAACAGTATGATCCCATTAAGGACGAAATTTTTGCCATTTTTACTTTTGTGCGAGTGGGGAAGCTTAAACGAATCCCTCAGAACAGGTTATATCATTTCCCTGCTGTGCAAACAGATGCTGCCAACTTGCAAAGCTGTAACAGTGTGAGAGCCCCAAAGTGACGGGCCCAACATCTTCAGATTGCCTCCTTCATATTGTAATTCTGTGTGGCTCACTTCAACATCGGTCCAGTATATCTGAAGGAGCGTCTCCACCCCCATCGTTCTACCCAACACTGAGGTCCAGCACCTAGGGCCTTCTGGCGGTTCCCTCACTGCAAGAAGCCAAGTTACAGGGAACCAGGCAGAGGGCCTTCTCGGTAGTGATGCCCTCCCTGTGGAACACCCTCCCACCAGATGTCAAAGAGAACAACTACCAGACTTTTAGAAGACATCTGAAGGCAGCCCTGTTTAGGGAAGCTTTTAATGTTTGATGTATTACAGTATTTTAATAATTTTTTTTGGAAGCTGCCCAGAGCACCTGGGGAAGCCCAGCCAGATGGGCGGGGTATAAATAAATTATTATTATTATTATTAGCCTACCTTTTTGCAACGGGGGGCTCTGCTGGAACCTGTGTCTTTTCCTTGTTTGGAAGCTCCTGCTGCATCATCGCCATCCTTTATTTCTATGCTTTCTTTCCATAGTTAAAACATGTTCAAGGTGCGGTCATTTTTACGAGCATAGCTGCTAATAAATATACATCATCATCACCTTCATCAATGCAGCTTGCCACATGGGAGCTGGCGTACAGCTTCCGGGTCATGTGGCCAGCATGACTAAGCCACTTCTGGTAAACCAGAGCAGCGCAGGGAAACCCCATTTACTTTCCTGCCGGAGCGGTACCTATTTATCTTCTTGCACTTTGACTTGCTTTCGAACTGCTAGGTTGGCAGGAGCAGGGACTGAGCAACAGGAGCTCACCCCATCGTGGGGATTCGAACTGCCGACCTTCTGATTGGCAAGTCCTAGGCTCTGTGGTTTAACCCACAGCACCACGAACTTCCCTTACAAAAGGTAAGTAGTCACTAACAATATATAAAAAAACTCAATAAGTAAACAGTAAAATTAAGCAATCCCCACATAATTCATAATAAGGACTAAGAATAAGGATGCAAAGACATAATAGGTAAAAAGGTAACGGTAAAAGACCCCTGGGCAGTTAAGTTCAGTCAAAGGCGACTATGGGGTTACAGTGCTCATTTCACTTTCAGGCCGAAGGAGCCAGCATTTGTCCACAGACAGCTTTCTGGCTCACGTGGTCAGCATGACTAAACCGCTTCTGGTCAATGGGACACCGTGACAGAAACCAGAGCACACTGAAATGCCGTTTACCTTCCCGCCACAGGGGTACCTATTTATCTACTTGCACTAGCTTGCTTTCGAACTGCTAGGTTGGCAGAAGCTGGGACCAAGGAACGGGAGCTCACCCCATTGCAGGGATTCGAACCACCAACCTTCTGATCGGCAAGCCCAAGAGGCTCAGTGGTTGAGACCACAGCACCTCCTGCATCCCTTTTAAAACCAATAACAGCAACCATTAAGTACTTCTTAAATCAAATCTGCATATCAACAAAAACTCCAAAACCTCACGCCAATAGTCTGCAGGTAGCAAGAAACTATAATAAAATAGAACGCAACTAGAAATGAGTATCTACAAATCTATCCTCTATCTATCTATCATCTATATCTATCTATCTATCTATCATCTATCTATCTATCATCTATCATCTATCATCTATCTATCTATCTATCTATCTATCTATCTATCTATCTATCTATCTATGCCTTGGCTTTGGCCTCAAGCTCAGGGTCAGAGGAGGAGGAGCTGACTAAGTCTGCCATAGCTGAATCTGACATTGCTGTACCACCACCAGTCTGGGAACTGGACCTGATATTTATAATGCATACAGAAGCTACAATTTCAAAAAACGGAGGAACAAAGGCCTGGCAATGTAAAAACCAGAGTCTTCAGGCCAAAGGCTCAAAGCTTGGGAAAGGTGAACTGAAGTGGCCTCGGTTCACCTCTGGCTTTCATTGGAGCTCTCCATGGTGCTGTGTCTAAAAATTCCTATTTGCCCATTTTTAATTCTTCCTCATAGTTCCAGAAGAAGAAGAAGAAGAAGAAGAAGAAGAAGAAGAAGAGGAGGAGGAGGAGGAGGAGGAGGAGGAGGAGGAGGAGGAGGAGGAGGAGTTGTTGTAGTAGTTTGGATTTGATATCCTACTTTATCACTACCCGAAGGAGTCTCAAAGCGGCTAACAATCTCCTTTCCCTTCCTCCCCCACAACAAACACTCTGTGAGGTGAGTGGGGCTGAGAGACTTCAGAGAAGTGTGACTGGCCCAAGGTCACCCAACAGCTGCATGTGGAGGAGCGGGGAATCAAACCTGGTTCACCAGATTACGAGTCCACCACTCTTAACCACTACACCAAACTGGCTGAAGTGGTTTAGAATAAAATGGTAGCCTCTATTGCTACCCAAAGTGCTTTTGGAAGGTGGAAGCAGCAAGAACTCCCCACATTGGAAGATTGGAGAATAAAAATGGTAGAATTTGTGGAGTTGGCGAAGCTGACGGGGAGAATCAGGAAGGACTGGAGCAAATTTATTCATTACCTGAAAGAAAATTGTACTCATTTAAAAACGTTTGTAGCATTAACGTGAAATGTTTTGCAATGTGAATTTAAGATGCTGATTTATAAATAAGAATGTGATCTTTTAAGGTGATTATAGGATAAAGAAGTGATTATGGGAATGCGAAAGGTATGTTATAGACTACAGGGGTGTCAGAAAGAGAGATAGAAGGAAGTCAAAGCTCACTTTGAGCAAATAATAAAAGTTATGAATATGTATACTGAATTAAATGAAATATGGAAAAATTCAATAAAAATTAGGTTTTAAAAAAGTGTTTTTTTCTGGGGGTACGCAGGGGCACGCAGATCCCTAAACATTTTGTGAATCTTTGTACTATTGTCCATTTACTGCATTTATTTTTCCAAATTTGAACTATAAAATGATGGTTTTCTTGAGTCAAAATGAGAGTACCCCTAAACATTTTCTTTAGAAAAAAAAGTACTGGCTACCAGTACCCAGTGTTGACCTAGCACTGGGATTTTCTGGGTTACTTTTGAACTGCTTTAAAGAAGTTGCTTCCTCAAGTTGGATATGATCATCCACTACCAGTTGTTCATTGTTTTCTCTGTAACTACCAAGGGATCAATTGCTTTCACCTGTCACAATCTACGAATTCCATGCCGGGCAAATTTGTGGTTGATTTAGTCATTTGAGAGCTCTAGGAGTTTGACTGAAGTCCATTTCCCCTGGAAAGCCAAAAATATTGCCGAACAAGGCCAAATGAAATATGATTCGACCCCTGTCTTTTATGTCTGTAGTTTGAAAATGTTTTGTTAATCCCTTGCCAGGCTTCGGGGTTTGTTTTCAGTAGGCTTCAGGGCTAAAAGATGGGGGGGAGTCGTATTTTTCTGGCAAGACATTTTGCCCACTCAGGAGAACTTGAGTCGTTCCTAGAGTTCTAGATATTTTACAGTATTTGAACTTTGGTTTCCTCTATCATTTGTTGTTTCTGGCAGAGGTAAAGATGAACTATTAACCCATTATTACGAATAACTTATAACAAGGTTTATTTCTATTACTTTACTTCATGTGTCAGAATCAAGAGTGACACATGTGCTAATTGAGCAATTAGTTTAGCAAGAGAAAAGATCAAGCAACATGGATTTTCTGGTTTTTTAACTTAAAATCATAACAAATCATAACTTTAGGGAAGCTTTTCATGTTTAATGTATCACAGTATTTTAATATTCTTTTGGAAGCCGCCCAGAGTGGCTGGGGGAACCCAGCCAGATGGGCGGGGTATAAATAAATTATTATTATTATTATTATTATTATTATTATTATTATTATTATTATTATTATTATAACTTGGGTTGCGTACAATGTCTGCAGAAATGAGAATGAGTGTCAGGTTTTTGCTTCCACTTCCTATTTCTACTCGTCCACTAGGACACACATATTGTTGTTGTTGTTTAGTCATTTATTAGCCCTATACACACCCACACCTGACATGACACATCAGCACTGTGTGACAGACCCTCCAAGTGTCCCTATTTTCCAGGGACAGGCCTGGATTTACAGAAGGCATCCTGATTTCTTCTTTGATCCCAGTATAGCCCTCTTTTCCTTAGGATGTCCCTATTTTCGTTGGGGGGAGGGGTTGGAGAGTGTGGTGTTGTTGTTGGTTAGTCGTTTAGTCGTGTCCGACTCTTCGTGACCCCATGGACCAGAGCACGCCAGGCACTCCTGTCTTCCACTGCCTCCCGCAGTTTGGTCAAACTCATGCTGGTAGCTTCGAGAACACTATCCAACCATCTCTTCCTCTGTCGTCCCCTTCTCCTTGTGCCCTCCATCTTTCCCAACATCAGGGTCTTTTCCAGGGAGTCGTCTCTTCTCGTGAGGTGGCCAAATATTGAAGCCTCAGCTTCAGGATCTTTCCTTCCATTGAGCACTCAGGGCTGATTTCCTCCAGAATGGATAGGTTTGATCTTCTTGCAGTCCATGGAACTCTCAAGAGTCTCCTCCAGCACCAGAATTCAAAAGCATCAATTCTTCGGTGAACAGCCTTCTTTATGGTCCAGCTCTCACTTCCATACATCACACACCTAGGGTATATTATATGGGTGGCATATTATCATGATTATTACAGTTTTAAATGTTAATCTGAACATTGCAAACCTTTCTCAGCTTTTGGGCTGTCATTGGGCAATTTATTTTATGGCAGATTTTTCTTGGTTTTCCAGGAGAAATGTTACCTTCAAGGCACCTATCCAATATTTCACTACTGAACTTTCTCCTAGGTTGCACATATCATCAGCAATACACTGAATAATTGCAAATGCCTTCTGTTTCCTGAGAACCACAGATGCATAGATGTTCACTTACAGGAAACGTTAAATCGCAGGACTCCAAAAACTGGGATGGCATTGTTTGAAAATGCAGCGTGTTCATGCCTTTCACAACCTGGCAAATGTGAGATTATGTAAATAACTTTCAAAGGCATGCTTCCTTTTAATATGCGGATAACATCTTGAGAAAACTGAGTGTTGGGTTGACGCCATGTCCCTTTGAACATTAAAATATTTTTGTTTATTCTTTTTCAATGAGCGGACTTCTGAGTTTTCCAAAGTTCTAAAGCCATGCTCAACCAGACCATGTTTCTGCCTGCTACATCTACACTCAGAAGGTCAATTTATTTTTCTTATCTATTTATTACAAATTATTACAATATTTATTATAAATATATT
Source organism: Podarcis gaigeae (assembly GCF_964106915.1). Classification (NCBI taxonomy): domain Eukaryota; kingdom Metazoa; phylum Chordata; class Lepidosauria; order Squamata; family Lacertidae; genus Podarcis; species Podarcis gaigeae. The sequence continues at coordinate 18,734 of NW_028153328.1, forward strand.
ATACCACACATCAAGTATCATTTATAAAATTGTAGCTAGTTCCTAGTTAGTTGACCCCCCCCCAAAAAAAATCACATTAAAATGTAAGTACATTTCCTTGTTTTGTAAGACACATTTCAGGATGATTTTCTTCTGCATGGCAAACCTCACTCCAATTTCTTATCACTGCAAAGTTTGCACCTAATTATATACCCTTGCAATCTACTTCAGCTGTCACATATGTGGCAAAGATCATTTGTGGGTAGGAACAGTATCAGGAATTACTTCAAACATTTATGTGGGGCTTTACCGATGGAATTTACATCCCCACAACATTATAATGCAATTTCAGGTTACTTACAATTTCGAAGATTTTAAAGAGTCTGAGTAAAGCCCAAGAGGGCTTGAATAGATTTGGCCACAGCAAGCCTAACAACTATAGATGGAAATTCCAATAAACGGTTTCCATGATACTTGATGAAACCCACATTTTTGAAGCTCTGGAATTGTTCTGTTTCCTGACTATCAAATTCAGGGACAGATCTCAAAAGCACAAATGAACAGCACCCTCTTACACATGTTTGCTCAGAACTAAGTCTCAGCCTTTGTCTCCATTAGTCTGTATTTTCTAACCTTTTCTTACCCTCTGACTCAAAACTACTGTCTATTGTTCTCCACTCCCAGCTAGCTTATCCCTGACGCAACCCAACCCTGCTCCCCAGAAAGGGGTGGAGATAAAAGATGGATTGCATCCTCCAGCAAAGGATGCGTCTCAGAATTTGGTCTGCTGGCTTACAAAGAAATATTTGCAGTCATTCAGGTTTCATTAACCCTCTGCTGCCAACCCCTCCCAACTTACATTTATACTGTTGTAAGTTCACACAACAAACAGGTGCCTGCCCAGATCTTCCACCAGCACCTCCATGGAAGGCAAAATCTTCATCTCTTGTTTCCTCGACGGCTTCTGAATTGCTCATATTGGCTGGGATGCCAAGAGCCTAATGCTGGTACTTCCACTTTGTCTTGTCTTGTGGAGTCCTCCTCTAGATTGTCTCCCAACTATCTGGACTGGGTTTTGAGTGAAGTGTGAGGGACCACAAGAGGCTTGCCATATGTCAGGAAAATTCCTGGCATGTCTGGGTTTTGGGGTGTGAAAATGGCATCAGGGTGGAATTTTGCCGAAAAGGCAAAATGTCAGGGGGAACCTGAATGTACGAGATAAGGATCTATTTTTGGAGTAGTTGATACTCAACTTTGTGAGTATCAGGAATTCTACTTTTTGAAATATGGCAATCCGAGACTACAATGACAACCCCATTATCTTTGCAAAAGCTCTTTATAACCTAGGTAGCTGTTGTTAGTGGTGCACTGAGGCAGTTTATAGGCTATGGCTAAAGGTGGCGCTGTGGGTTAAACCACAGAGCCTAGGACTTGCCGATCAGAAGGTCGGCAGTTCGAATCCCCGCAATGGGGTGAGCTCCCGTTGCTCAGTCCCTGCTCCTGCCAACCTAGCAGTTTGAAAGCACTTCAAAGTGCAAGCAGATAAATTGGTACCGCTCCGGCGGGAAGGTAAACGGCATTTCTGTGCGCTGCTCTGGTTCGCCAGAAGCAGCTTAGTCATGCTGGCCACATGACCTGGAAGCTGTACGCCTTCTTCCTCAGCCAATAAAGTGAGATGAGCGCCGCAACCCCAGAGTCGGTCTCGACTGAACCTAATGGACAGAGGTCCCTTTACCTTTACCTATTGGTAAAAATGTAAAGGTAAAAAGTAAAGGACTCCTGGATGGTTATATCAAAAGTGACTATGGGGTGTGGCGCTCATCTTGCTTCAGGCTGAGGGAACTGGCGTTTGTCCACAGACAGCTTTCCAAGTCATGACTAAACCTCTACTGGTGCACAGAGGACCATGACGAGTGCCAGAGTGCATGGAAACGCCATTTACCTTCCCGCCGGAGCGGTACCTATTTATCTACTTGCACTGATGTGCTTCTGAACTGCTAGGTTAGCAGGAGCTGGAACAGAGCAACGGGAGCTCACCCCGCCATGGGGATTTGAACCACCGACCTTCTGATCAGCAAGCCCAAGAAAGTCAGTGGTTTAGACCACAGCGCCACCCGCTAATCTTATGGAGTTCTCCACTTTAGATGGTGATGTGCATTCCTTCACTTATTTCTATAGCTGCACTGATTCTGCTGGCACCACTGAAAGTTAGGAAGCCTTTCCTATCACTCAAACCTCTATGTACTCAACCTACTGTCTCTTTCATCTACCTTTGGCAGATACGATGCTGACGGCTCACGATTTTCAGGCACAGAAATTCTTGTAACCTTTTTTTCCAAATAAATAAATAAATAAATCCTTCCTCGGATAAATTAAATGCAAAGCAAATGTTTCATCTCCTTCCCACCATTTTTAATTGAGTTTCCAGTCTTCCCAAGACAACACACAGAAGCGCCTCCACAAGCTTTTGGCAACTCACCAAGTGGAAAACCTCCCCTTAAGACAACAGGGGGGGGGGAGAACAGCCACTGCTGGCTTCTTGACTGGGGCAAGAAGCATCCAACTTCTGTAGCATTCTTGATGCACACATCAGGAACAGCGAAAGTTGACCGTCTTCCCTTATTTTGATGAGTTGTGCTCACCTTGAGAGGCAATGCATATTCTAGAGGCTCACAGGCCCATAAGACATTATGAATACACATCTTTCAGCTACTGTAATGCAGATGCATATATTGCTTTCAGCCAGAAGTCCCCCTCTTCTCTCTCTCTCTCTCTCTCTCTCTCTCTCACACACACACACACACACACACACACACACGTTCTGTTCTTTAATCCCTTTGGATCTCAGACTTTCCATGGTGGAAACTAAACTCCTGTATTTGCTTAATGGGCATTTGGGCAGGGTCCAGACACATTTTCACAGGATTCTTTCCCTGACCTCCCGACAGAATTGTGGTTTTGCAGTGGAATTCCCTCCGAGCCTAATTTACATCGGAGGAGGAAATGGGTCTTGTGCAATAAGTCTTCTTGCATTCAGATGCTATTAAGTGAACATTATTCATGTGTGAGGAGCAGCGGACAGAGGAATGATATAAGGTTTGTCAAGAGGCCAGTGTTTTTAAGCTGCTCAGCTCCACCCCCCAAGAGCCTGGCTATGACTTTTCTGCATTCAAAACCCACCCTCTCCACATCCCCTATTTCTCTAGCCAGGATTCTAGTCTGTTCTAATTTTTTGTATTTTTTTTTTATTATGCCATATGTGTAGCTTGAGGTTATATTGGAGCACATAAATCTCGTGTGAGCCACAAAACATTAAGCCGCCATTATCCTTATAATTTCATTATCTCCGTTTCTCTACCCTACAACATTTTAAACTAATTGAACACCCGAGGTTTTCCTGTGAAGTTTATTTCCCAGACTTTATTAAAGTACTGTTGAGAGAGTCAAAAAACGTCTGCAGTCAGCGTTTCCTAAAACATCCCGATTTATTAAAGCAAGGGGGATAAAATTATAAAGAGGGCCAAAATGCTAAATTGTTCTTATCTTCCTTCGTACATTTCTGAGTTTCTGTGTTTTAAAGCTAAATTTCCGTGGGCAGGGTGTGTGGGTGTGGAATATGAAACCTCCTTGGTGTATTTCCCATGTTATAGTATTTTGGGAAATCTTGGTCGTTGTTTCCTTTCAGCTTAGATTAATTTTTATTTCTTCACACGTTCAAGTTGTTTGGCCTCTCAGATTGTTGCCACACAAGCTGTCCCTTGCATTTAATTTATGCAGCTAATAGCAACCCAGTGCTCCTGGAGCAGCCTAGATGCATTTGTTCTGAAATATCTGTCGTAATACTTGCCTCCTGAGAATGAGCAGGCATCTGTAGCTAAAAGGGCAAACCGTTATATAGTGCCTGATGCAGACATCCCTTGTTTGTACAGTGGTATCTCAGGTTAAGTACTTAATTCGTTCCGGAGGTCTGTTCTTAACCTGAAACTGTTCTTAACCTGAAGCACCACTTTAGCTAATGGGGCTCCTGCTGCCATCACACCACCGGAGCACGATTTCTGTTCTCATCCTGAAGCAAAGTTCTTAACCTGAAGCACTATTTTTAGGTTAGCAGAGTCTGTAACCTGAGGTGTATGTAACCTGAGGTGTATGTAACCCGACGTACCACTGTATGTGTGGTGCCCTAGTACATAGGGAAGACCAGTGCACTGCAAGCTCCCACAACATCCACCAGCCCAAGCGGAGCCCCCCTTGAGGGGACAGCCCTCCAAGTTCCAAACAGCAGGCAAGTAGAAGAAATGGAGCCCAAGACTGAGTAGCAATAGGGCAGCAGCATAGCCCCTGAGTACACTTGGTAGCATCATTGGAAAAACCAGACTCCAGTGGCGTAGTGTGGGGGGTGCAGGGGGGCTGGCCGCACCGGGCGCAACATCTGGGGGTTAGGGTTAGGGGGCGCAAATCCACGGGTTAGGGGGCGCAAATTACTTGCCTTGCCCTGGGTGCTGACAACCCACGCTACGCACTGCCAGACTCTCACCTGCACTCCAGCTAGGACAACTCCCACCACAAAGCCCTAAAGAAGCAGTCATGTGGTCATAGCCAGGGAGCACTTTGGTTCTACGTGACCTCCTTGTTAAGCACAGTAATTTAAATCACTGAACTTGTAAACCCTTGTATGCATTGCTATGTGTTTAAATTTGATTGGTTGGCCACCGAATTCTAGAGAGATCTGTAGCAGTTCTCATATGGTTGGCTAACGGCCACATGGGAGGTATCTAGTGAAGGAGAGGCTCCATTCTAGTGAAGGAGAGGCAAGATGACTGTGTTTTGGAATCCACTGTGAACACTGCTAAGTTGAATAGAGCGATGGAGTGCTTCTTGAAAGAAGTGCTCCTTTCTTCTCGAAAGAAGAGAGCAAAGCTGTGGGAGAAGGTAAAAGTGGAAATCTCTCAAAGGAACTTTAAGGCATAGCCTCACTGAGATGCAGAATGCTGTGCTGAGCAATGGGGAAGTGGAAGAAGAAGAAGAAGAAGAAGAAGAAGAAGAAGAAGAAGAAGAAGAAGAAGAAGAAGAAGAAGAAGAAGAAGAACTCAGACCAGGAAGACATGGACCTGTGCCTAGAAAGCTGTGCTGGTCCTGTGGGCAACCATGAGGCAAGGTCCAAGTCCAGTCCGAGGTCGAGGGTGCAGTAGGGAGGCAGTCTGTCAAAGCTGAAGCTGGGTCCAAGGCAGGGAGTTGGGTGAGGTCAGGAGCTCTGGCAGGACAGGGTGCAGGCAGGAACTGGCTACCAACAATGTGGCTCCCGCAACTTGGGACTGGGGCTGGCTTTTATCTGCCCCGAGGCACAGGGCGGCCCCAATTCTCAGGTGACTAGCCTCTCCTGGCCTGGAGGCAAGCACTCCTCCTGCGGGAACTTAGTTCCCTCTGCCTCTCTGCCCTGAGCCTCTGCAGCTCAGGAGAGGCTGGAGGGTTACTGGACCCAGAGGCAACCTCAGCTTCCCCTGACGGGGCTGAGAGTGGAGCACCTGCAGGCAATGGGTCCTCCATCACCTCAGGAGCCAGAGCAGACTCAACTGGTGCCTGCACCTGAGAATCCAGCACAGGTGAGGACCCTTCAGGCTCATGCCCCAGCCCCGGCTCAGCTGGTTCTGGAGGCGGGGAATCCTGTGCAGGCTGGGACTCCTCAGGTTCAGCATCCGAGTCCGAATCCCAGGCCATCACAACAGCATGGAGGAAAAATTAAGTGTGGATGAGCCCCAAGATTAACATAGGGCACTTGTTCTTTGTTGCAGATTTGATGAGTCTGTTTCTCTTTTCATGTATTCATAGTCTTTACTTTTTCTTTCTGTTAGTGAGCATTATATAAATGTTGTAGTAATATAAATATAAATATAAATATAGATATAAATATAGATATAGATATAAATATAAATATAAATATAAATATAAATATAAATATAAATATAAATATAAATATAAATATAAATATAAATATAAATATAAATATAAATATAAATACATGCAAAGTGGACATGCCTAATTACTAAAATCCCCATGCCACCATTGTGAGCTTTCCAATCACTATCATCATAAACATGGCAATAACAACAACAATGAATGAATGAACAAATAAGTGAATGAATGAGTACAGAGAACTCTTTCCTGAATCATTAGCTGGCAAAATGATTTGTCCCAAGGTCTTTTAATCTCATCTCATAAATCAATCCCTCCAGCCCATTAATCAGCTTTGTTGTGGTTCTTTGAATCCCTTCCAATCCGTTGACATCTGTCTAGTACGAAGGTGCTCAGCGCAGAATACAGAATTATGAATGCTGCCTCTCACACTGGTATAAGCATGTGACTTGATGATGTCTGGGGGAAGTGTAGCTCTCGTTAAGGAAAGGAAAGGGACACAAAAATTCAATTCAGAAGTAAGCTGCGCTTATTTCAATGGGATTTGCTCCCAGAGAAGTGTCTAGGATTGCAGCCTCAGAGAGGCGATGGGGTTGCTCTGTCACTACAAGCAGGTTTAGTGGTTTATATGTTTGGTACGCTTCTCTGAGGAGTGTAGGAGTGATCCTGTTTTAACCTCACAGCCCTCAAAAGGTGTAGCCTTGGTTGGGAGAGAGACAGAGCGATTTGCTCGAGGGCACCCAGGGGAGTTTTGTAGATGACAGCGGCTATGAATTCAGTCCAAAACTCTCTGTTGGCTGTCCCATGCTCTCTCTTAAAAAAAGCACTGCAATTATTTGACACAGAGTTCCTTGGAATTCCTGCTGGAAAGAGTTGAAGGGAAAGCTTGCTTGTCAGAAATGGAATCTGGGCACCAGATCTCACAATGTTTTATCTATATTTCACAAATGCTGATTATCACAAATTCCGGCACCCAGCAGGAAGAACCAATCTTAACATTTATAACTGAGGCCTCATTTGCCTCTCTTACATTACAACTGATGTCCATATGTAAGTCAATAAAATGGTAGAGTTAATGTCTAACATACTGTGGCGATCACACAGGGTCCCCGGACGTTTGACAGTCTGTTGATCCCTGTGCCACCACTGTGATCACTTCCTTGCTGCCACCAACCTGTTTCTCTCGGGTACACACTGAGTCCAGACAGTTGTTAACATTAAACCAAATAAACAAGATTATTTTATAAGAATTGACATGTTTATGGTTTCAGATAATTTTCCTTGTCAGTTTCTTAATCTTAGTTTCTTTACCTTCCTAATACCTTCTAACTGATTTTCCCAACTGTTTAACTGACTCCTCTTAACAGATTCTCTCACAACAAACTAGCCCAACCCACAGACTTATCCTCCTTCTCCCTTCTCTAACTCCAGACTCACTTCTTAACAACTCTAACTCCTCCTCTTGGGTTCCTATTGGTTAACCATTTTACACTTAGTTAACCCTTTCCTTATGACCCAGTATGATGTCACACACCTAAGAGGCCAACGCCACACACACCGATGTCACTAAAGGAGAACTTCCAATATTGTTCCATGAACACGATACACACTCTTAAGTTAGTAGGAGCTCTGTGACTCTTTGTGATGACCAAGAGTCACAGTTGTGGAATATGGCCATCTATCCAGAACTGAAGAGGGGAATATCAGAGCTCCCTTCTGTCAGGCACTGGGCAGAGGAGGAAGAGGAGGAATGGTGGAGACCACCTCCCCATCTTGACCCTTCCAGGGAGGAGGAAGAGGAAGACAGTATAGATTTACAACAGGGGTTTGAGGGAGGTCACAGCTCAGAGGCAGATGAAGGGAAAAGTTAGGAAATCATGGGAGAGCCAGAGCAACACATGGCTGACACGTTGCCATTAGAAAGCATTCCAGACCTACCATCTCACAGATCCCGGCGAGCCTTAAAAATAGGAGAGAAAAGAGCTGAAAGATAGAGGGTATGTAGTGGCAACAGCATCTTAAAAAGGAGACATCACCTTGCCAACAAAGGTCCGTATAGTTAAAGCCATGGTTTTCCCAGTAGTGATGTATGGAAGTGAGAGCTGGACCATAAAGAAGGCTGATCACCGAAGAATTGATGCTTTTGAATTATGGTGCTGGAGGAGACTCTTGAGTGTCCCATGGACTGCAAGAAGGTCAAACCCATCCATTCTTAGGGAAATCAGCCCTGAGTGCTCACTGGAAGGACAGATCCTGAAGCTGAGGCTCCAAGACTCTGGCCACCTCAGGAGAATAGAAGACTCCCTGGAAAAGACCCTGATGTTGGGAAAGATGGAGGGCACAAGGAGAAGGGGACGGCAGAGGATGAGATGGTGGGACAGTGTTCTTTTAGCTACAAACATGAGTCTGACCAAACTGCGGGTGGCAGTGGAAGACAGGAGTGCCTGGCATGCTCTGGTCCAGGGGGTCATGAAGAGTTGGACACAACTAAAGGACTAAACAATAACAGTGGCAACTGTAGAAGTGACAAAGGAGGAATTGGGAGAGACGGGGGATAGAGATTCACTCGGGACAACACCATTATCCAAGAGGCTGGGTTCTTTAGCCTCTTTCTGTAAAGATTGAAATAAAAAAGGACGGTAATAAACTTTCCCTTGTCTTTATACTTCTCTGGGCAAGCAGCCGGGAGCCACTGACAGCATCCTGACACCTTCAAACAGAGAGCTGGAGAGACATTTCCCTGTATTTCACTGGTGTGTCTGCATGTGAATAAAGCAACCATCTTGGGACAGTGGGTGGTGCAGGTATTTCCTACGAGATTAAAACCCCTCCAGGAGAGCACCAGTTGTGTGTGAGGGAGAACCATGAGACACCTGTACATTTCAGTGATTTTATACACACAGCAGACTAGAATTATGCCATGGGGAAGGAGATGTCAAGCCATTGTACGATTCTGAGCACAATTCAAAGTGTTGGTGTTGACCTTTAAAGCCCTAAACGGCCTCGACCCAGTATACAGTGGTGCCCCGCAAGACGAATGCCTCGCAAGACGGAAAACCCGCTAGACGAAAGAGTTTTCCGTTTTGGAGGTGCTTCGCAAAATGAATTCCCTATGGGCTTGCTTCGCAAGACGAAAATGTCTTGCGAGTTCCTGCGGGGTTTTTTTCCCTCCCCCCCCCCTTTTCCCAAGCTGCTAAGCCACTTATCAGCTGATCCGCTAAGCCGCTAAGCCGCTTAACAGCTGATCCGCTAAGCTGCTAAGCCGCTTATCAGCTGATCCGCTAAGCCGCCAAGCAACTAATAGCGCTAATCCGCTAAGCCGCTAATGGGCTTGCTTCGCAAGATGAAAAAACTGCAAGATGAAGAGACTCGCGGAACGGATTCTTTTCGTCTTGCGAGGCACCACTGTACCTGAAGGAGCGTTTCCACCCCCATCGTTCTGCCCAGACACTGAGGTCCAGCGCCGAGGGCCTTCTGGCGGTTCCCTCACTGTGAGAAGCAAAGCTACTGGGAACCAGGCAGAGGGCCTTCTCAGTAGTGGCACCCGCCCTGTGGAATGCCCTCCCATCAGATGTCAAAGAGATAAACAACTACCTGACATTTAGAAGACATTTGAAGTCAGCTCTGTTCAGAGAAGTTTTTAATGTGTGACATTTTAATGTATTTTTAATCTTTGTTGGAAGCCACAGAGTGGCTGGGGAAGCCCTGCCAGATGAGCAGGGTACAAATAATAAATTATTATTATTATTATTGCAGTGATGTGCAAAGGGGAACGTAGTTTAGGGCCTGATTTTGTTAGAAGAGCGTTGTTCTCTCCCAATTCGCCTTGGGGTGCCAATGCTGTGTCTGGGCTGTACTGATTTAGGTTACAGTTGTGGTCTCATGTAACTGAAAGCTCCTCAATGAGGAGGGGAAACATATGTCAAGGAAGAGGCTGTTTAGGTTTGGGCCCATGTTGAGCAGAGATGTAGGGGTTGTTTTATGGTTGGGTTACTTCAGCGCTGCATGTTGGTTTTAAATAGTTTTGTACTTCTGTGGACGTCTTTGAAAGATTTGTATAAAGTGCCCAACAAGTTAAGTAAATAATAATGATCAATAGTAACTATTATGTGCCTCTTTCCACAGTCTGGTGAGGCTAGTCAAGTGGTTTACAACAGTGTGAGCTGGACCAGTTACAAAGAAAAACCAGTTACAGATAGGTAGCCATGTTGGCCTGCCATAGTCAAAACAAAACAAAAAATTCCTTCCAGTAGCACCTTAAAGACCAACTAAGTCAGTTCTTGGTATGAGCTTTCGTGTGCATGCACACTTCTTCAGATACACTGAAACAGAAGTTTCCAGACCCTTCTATATAGTGAGAAGGTGGGGAGGGGTATTACTCAGAAGGCTGGTGGGAATGGGTGATTGGCAGATAGCTGTGATGAGCCTGTTGACGACTCTTAAGGACTGCAATAGGTCTTACAGGAAGAAGCAAGGGGTGAAAAGGTGAAAAATGGCTTTGTCATGTATAATGAGATAAGAATCCAAGGTCTTTGTTCAGGCCAGGTTTCTCCATGGTTTTAAGTTTGGTGATAAGTTGTAATTCAGCAGCTTCTCTTTCCAGTCTATTTCTGAAATTCCTTTGTAGTAAAACAGCTACTTTGAGATCTTGTATAGAATGTCCTGGGAGATTTAAGTGTTCTCCTACTGGAAAGGAGAAAAACCAGTTTCTGTTCAACATTAAAAAGCTATTCAAGATAAGGTTTCCTGTAACCAATGACTAGAACGTCTTTATATCCTCAAACCATAGAAAGAGCCCCATGGTCTCCAGGCCCTGGTCCCAATGACTATATACATTACCTTGTTAGCATAAATCAACAGTCACAGAACAAACTTCCTGTTTCTTTCTGTTCCAAATGTCTTCTTAATACCATCTACCAGCTGATGTCAAAGTGGGTGACATGATCAAAAGTGACTTTTAAGTCACATTTGACTATGTTGTGTTTCAGAGAAGCAGATATCTTAGTCTAGAGAACAGGGAAGGGAAATGAACCTGTGATATTTTAAAGACAAGAAAATTTATTACGTCTTAAATTCATTTACGCTCCACCTATTATTGTGACCCATATAACTTTCAATGGGTTTTTTGGACTCTTTTCATAAGGAAGAAAAGTGGCCGGGGCATGGGGGAGGAGGATAATGATCCATGAAAGCTTATGCCATGTTGGTTAATCTTTAAGTTGCTACAGGACTCCTTTTTTCGTCTTGGACTATGAGTAACCAGTTAAGAGAGCTTAAGTCTACTGACGTCAATGGGTTTAAGTGTACTTAGCTCTGGTTGGGTTATGGCTTTAGCTTTTAATCCATTCCCCTTGTGCCCCCATCAACTAAAGCTAGCCTGTTTGAAAATCTGATTAATTCAGGGGGGGAGCAGTGCCTTCCAGCATTCAACCAGTTATGGCTGAGGTTAATTGGGTGTCCCGACTAGGGATTCCGCCCTGACTAGTCTCCGTGAATGGAATTCCCAAGGCCCTGAAACTCAGTAGACTCAGAACACTGTCGGAAGAGAGGGTCACAGTTTTCTTCTTCACCTTTCCTTTAAAGGATGTAAATGGTGGCGGATTTAATATCTCCTTTAGCAAAATGCTTTCTTTTCCTAGGCACCGGCTCCCCAACCCCCCTCACTTTCAATTTTGAGAGTAATTAACTTCACTTTGACAGGAGCTCTTCAGTAATAATTCTTCAACAGCAATTCCTGTTTGACTGGTTTATAACAGCTCCTTACCCTCAATTAATAGATAAGATAAACCTAAACCTGATTAATCAAGAGGGACTTTAGGAAAACGATATATACCTTTATGGCTTTGCATCTTAATTAAACATGCATTTAACCTGTTTGAAAGCCAAGGACTAATTGAGATAAGCTGTACTGACCCCTAGAGTGGATGTTCCATAACACCAGCTGCACGTTGCCATGTGACCAGGCCCTCTTAATCTTGAATCTCAATTACTATTGACCACTCTCGCTGTTTTATGACGAGGCCACGAGATCGGAGCTTTATGAGGTGAAGAGAAAAGGAGACAAGGCTAACACTGCCACATTTTTCTTCATTTATGTCCCAAAGTCTTCTTTTTGTGTGCGCAAAGGTAGGCCATCATATCACTGTAAATTAATACAGAAGAGCCCTAAAATATGGGCAATATGATGGCTTTGGCCATCAGAAAAACAATCCTCATGCCCATCTGATGTTGTTTGATCCAAGAATACTCAATTTATGACGACGGTGATTTACATTTTTCAGACATGTTCTGCCTTATTCTGCATCAATAATACTCTCCGGCATATTTCGTTTCCCACCCATCGCCTTCTTTCTCAAAAACATTTTTGCTGTGTTTTTAACACTAGATGCCCTTAGCTGTTCTAATAACTTCCAGCTTGCAGCATTCAGTTAATGGCCAGAGCCCTGGGAGGCTTGCCGTCAATGTTAATAACCCCCTTTATTTTTGCTGTTTTGTTACTTCCATCTGTTGCAACAGGAAAGAAGGGTTAGCAGTAAATGCTGATTATACCTTCCCTGCTAAAGAAGAGAAAGGAAATGAGATGTCAGCAAGAATGCTCCGGCTGACAAAAATATCTTCTGCAATTGCTCTTTTAAACCTAGAAATCCCCAAGTAGGCAGATGCCTTACAAAAAAACAAAAACAAATCTGAACACTGGTATAAATATCCTGTTATCTTTTACAAGCCATTGATAGTCTATCCAGCAGGCATGGCCTCTACACTTTGCTCATATTACAGTTTAGGTAATCTCTGTAGTGCTCTAATGTTAATGGACTATGATTGTCCACTCATTTGAAGGGGTGTGATATTCCGGGCCCAGACAGGGCTTCCGTGTCCTTAAGATGTCTGTGACAGGGAGGAAATTCCTGCCCTCAATCCACAACTTTTCCTGGCCCCCTTTCCCCCCCTTTGTGGTCTTTTCTGCTCTTCCTCTGCCTCTGGCATGGTCGAAAAGCCTAGTTGTTACCTTGCTCTTTGGGTAATCTTCTTGAAGCTGATAAAAATGTGCTTTTGTTAGGGTGTTACCACCATTCCGCTTAGGGAACACAACATGATAATAACAATTTATTATTTATACCCCGCCCATCTGGCTGAGTTTCCCCAGCCACTCTGGGCAGCTTCCAATCAAGTGTTAAAAACAATACAGCATTAAATATTAAAAACTTCCCTAAACAGGGCTGCCTTCAGATGTCTTTTAAAAAGAAGATAGCTGCTTATTTCCTTCACATCTGAAGGGAGGGTGTTCCACAGGGCGGGCGCCACTACCAAGAAGGCCCTCTGTCTGGTTCCCCGTAACCTCACTTCTTGCAATGAGGGAACCGCCAGAAGGCCCTCGGCGCTGGACCTCAGTGTTCGGGCTGAACGATGGGGGTGGAGACGCTCCTTCAGGTATACAGGACCGAGACCGTTTAGGGCTTTAAAGGTCAGCACCAACACTTTGAATTGTGCTTGGAAACGTACTGGGAGCCAATGCAGATCTCTCAGGACCAGTGTTATGTGGTCCCAGCAGCCACTCCCAGTCACCAGTCTAGCTGCCGCATTCTGGATTAATTGCAGCTTCCGGGTCATCTTCAAAGGTAGCCCCACGTAGAGCGCGTTGCAGTAGTCCAAGCGGGAGATAACTAGAGCATGCACCACTCTGGCGAGACAGTCCGCAGGCAGGTAGGGTCTGAGCCTGCATACCAGATGGAGCTGGTAAACAACAGCCCTGGGCACAGAATTAACCTGCGCCTCCATGGACAGCTGTGAGTCCAAAATCCATCTCTTCTCCTGCCCACTTTATCTAATCAGGTGTCAACAGATTGGACTGTACACCAAGAGCACCAACAAGAAAGCCAGGAGGGCCAGCCCTACTATTAGGCAGAGTGAGTTGGACACCTTGGGCAGTTGATTTTGGGCTTCATGAAAGGACAGCAAATTGGTAGGTTCGCTCACCTTCCCCGGTGGGTGGTGTTGCAGCCGGGCAGCCGGGTCATCTCAGTGATTCAGCTAGGGGGCGGAGGGTTGATGCCCACCTCACGCCAACCCCAGGTTGCGTCACGCACCCCACTGGCCAATCAGCAATGGCGGGGGGCATGGCCATGGGTGGTTTAAACTGCGGCACAGCTGGGGGGTTCCCTCTTTCTCCTCCTTGCCGGATCCCCCAGCCCACCCGCCCTCTTTTTATGCATTGGTATAACACGACTTATGGGACACGGGTGGCACTGTGGGTTAAACCACAGAGCCCAGGACTTGCCGATCAAACGGTCAGCGGTTCAAATCCCTGCAACGGGGTGAGTTCCCATTGCTCGGTCCCTGCTCCTGCCAACCTAGCAGTTCGAAAGCACGTCAAAGTGCAAGTAGATAAATAGGTACCGCTCAAACGGATATGTCCACCCTGAACCTTTGGTCGGTGCTCCCATCATCTGGGAAGGAACAGTCAAGAAACCTAGCCAGAGATGCCTCCCTTTTCTCCATCCCAGTACAGCACACATCTTTTGAGGATTGCAGTTTGATCAGTGAGTTGCACAAATCCATATTACCAGGTGTTGCCATCTTAAAAGGGAGGATCCAAACTGGTCTGGAAACCATACCAGTCTGGGGCCTGAAAAGCTTGTCTCTGGTGACGTGTAGAGCTTAAGCTGTGGTTTCTTGTTGGGGACGAGCTATGGTTTGGTGGGTAAAACATAACGTATTGTCCTGAAAATTCAAGGCTTATTTGCAGGTGTAGACCACCTCCCAGCACTACCATCCAGAATTGGGGGTGGCGGGGGGTGGCACTCGCTTCCAAACGCACTGCGCGCCCACCTCCCGCCACTCCAGCAGTCTCAGCACTATCTCCCCAAGCCGGTGCTGGCTGCCCCACATCCCCGTCCAGGGCGGTAGTGCCAGGAGGTCGGCTGCACCCACAAATAAGCCTAGAATTTTAAAGGTGCGGCTTATTTGTGGGTGTGTCTTATATTCAGGCCAATACGGTATGTTTTACCCACCAAGCCACAGCTCATCCCCAACAAGAAATGACAACTTAAGCCCTACATATCACCAGAGATAAGCTTTTCAGGCCCCAAACTGGTATGGCTACCAGACGTGGGGTGTCCGGAGCCTGCTTGGGGAGGTAGTGCCGGGAGTGCCGTAGTGCCACGAGGTGGGCGTGCAGCATGTTTGGAAACAAGTGACAACCCGACCGCCCCCGTCCCACATTTGGGGGGGTAGTCCCGGCTCGGCACCCCACTCCCCAAGCCAGTGCCGGCACTCGGTTTTGAGCACGCTGCGCGCCCACCTCCTGGCACTACCGCCGTGAATGGGTGTGGGCGGCACCAGCTTGGGGAGGTGGAACCATAGAAGGGGGAAGGGAAGTCAGGACTGAATGTGCGGTTATATTCAGTGAAATGTAAAACACCCTAATGAAAAATGATACAGTTATAAAAAAGGGGAGAATTGAAAGGCATGTACTCCCCCCACAAAAAAAAAAAATATCCTGAAGTGATTGAAGCCATTTTTGTGAAATTGAACCGGGAGCTGAAGAACCTTCCCTTTGAGGATAGGCATTCAGGGTTTCTCGTTGTGAAATACAATTGTTGCTTCCATTCCTTTCTGCAGGGCTTTTGCGGAAGACTATCCTGGCGGGCTACATCTAACATACTTCAGAATATATTGTGAGCAGACATTTGAGTTTTATGCCCCAGTTTGAGGAGAGGGCCTAAAAGATACCCAGTCATCATGTCTTTGCTGGGACTGGGATTCTCGCAATCATAGAATCATAGAATCATAGAGTTGCAAGAGACCACAAGGGCCATCGAGTCCAACCCCCTGCCAAGCAAGAGAGGTTTTGAAAGCCAGCTGGAAGGAATTCTGGTTGGGAAATGACCACCTTCACCCACTGACCTCCTTGGGTAAATGGCACACCTTCTTCACTCAGGTCCTCCTGCTCTGACCACAACTTTCTATTTCACCGCCATCTCCTAGGTCCTTTCCTTGTGAAGTTGGGTGAAGCCAGTGTGGTGTGTGATGGTTAGAGTGTTGGACTCTACCTCTCTTACAGTTAGCAGTGACTAAAGTAGCCTCTCTGGCTATTATATAGGTGACGCTGTAGCAGAGGAAAAATTAGGTAACCTTTTCCTTTGTCTTGAGCCAGATCTCTTGCTTTCCCCCTCTGCTGCCTTACAAATTGGGAACAGAGGGATTGGCACATGTGTGCTAACTTGGTCTGACTTTGACTGGAGATTGTTCTCCTCCTCACAAGTGATTTGCTTTCTGTCAGGGAACTGCCATTGCAACTAGCGGAGGAGGCAAGGCTCCACAGCGATGCTGGAGAGGGGTCAAGCAAGGAGAGAGGCAGGTCTCCAGCTGGGGAAGATAATCAGCGCTACACCAGGGATAGAGGGGGGCCGATGGGGGAAGCAGAGAGGAGGCTCCAGGACTCTTTGCAGGAGACCAGCAAGGAGAGCACAGATCCTCCGCTGCCCAAACCCACCCTGCGCAGAAGACTTCCGCACAGGGAAAGTAGGCGGCAACTTGGCGTCAAATAACTTCTTTGCTGGAAGAGGTTCAAGAAACGCCCACTGACGGATTCTGCTAGCGACTGAACAGCCACGAAGTGAAGGGCTGTCCAGCCAGGAAAGGTTTAACCAGGCCACCTTGCCAGGAGTGGCGGCAACTTAAGCACGAGCAACCCCATATAACCATTACACTTTCTTACCGTAATAACATGCCTTTCTCAACCAAGGACAAACAACAGAATTCGAAGAACCGGAAATGTGCAGAGGTGTACAAAGGAGTCTGGTGGTACAAGGGCTGCCACCTCTACAACATCAACAGGACATACTGGCCAGGGGCCCACACCTCCTTTGCTGATAGGATGAACTGGGAATGTGGCCAAGAATACCACGATTCCTACAAGCCCTCATAAATGATATTCAGGAGCTTCTCCTCCCCTGACTCGATGTTTTCATTTCCTGTGGAGGCTCCATATGTATTTCATCCTGTTGGGCTGGGGCTGGAGGTTTTCCTTCAGAGTGCTTTTTTTAGGCCTTTCGTCAAGGGTTATTTTGTTCTCTCGGATGTCTTGGGTGCTCCCTTTATCTTTTCAGCTTCCTTTTCGGCCTCGTACAGTGGTGCCTCGCAAGACGAAACGAATCCGTTCCGCGAGTCTCTTCGTCTAGCGGTTTTTTCGTCTTGCGAAGCAAGCCCGTTAGCGGCTTAGCGGCTTAGCAGATTAGCGCTATTAGCGGCTTTTAGCGGCTTAGCGGCTTAGCGGATAAGCGGATAAGCGGCTTAGAAAAAGGGGGGAGGGGAAAAAAGTCGAAAAAACTCGCAAGACATTTTCATCTTGCGAAGCAAGCCGATAGGGAAATTCGTCTTGCGAAGCACCTCCAAAACGGAAAACCCTTTCATCTAGCAGGTTTTTTGTCTTGTGAGGCATTCGTCTTGCGGGGCACCACTGTATAATTTTCTCTTTGGGGGGGTCTCTTTTCTGGGGCTAGGTGTGCCTATCCCTTTTTTGCCCAGGTCTCCCCTATCTTCCTTCCCCCAGGCAGGCAGGCTTTTTCTGAAACCCTCTGGAATAGATCCCAGGGTCGTCCTACATCTCACGCGTTCACCAAGTCTGGAAGAAAAGAAATTATTTTAAAATAATGCAACTGGTTTGTCCACAATGAAGAGTCTTAACTTATTCCAATGTATTCTATCCATATTTAGAGCTTTACAAACCATACTATAATTAAACTGGTACAACTTGTTCAAATTTTGGGTGATTTGTATCGCCAGATATCTAAAACTTTTCCTGGCTATTGCAGTGGCGTAGCATGGGGGGTGCAGGGGGGCCCGGCCGCACTGGGCGCAACATCTGGGGGTTAGGGTTAGGGGGTGCAAATCCACGGGTTAGGGGGCGCAAATTCCTTGCCTTGCCCCGGGTGCTGACAACCCACGCTACGCCACTGGGCTATTGGAATGTTCAACATTGCTATAAAAGTCTGTTGTATATGGATGGGGTGGTCTATGAAAAAAAACATTACCTCTGCTTTCTTAAAAGTAACTTGCAATCCTGAGACCCTGGAGAACTGTTCCAATTCTGTACATAGTATGTTGCCTGCTGTGATAGGGTGCATAAATTAATATCCTCTGCAAAGAGGCCTGAATCTTGCAACCACTCCTGTACAAGAGAGGGCATTGCATAAATTGATTTTTGATGGTTCTAGAATTAATACAACTACCAGGGCTGACAGAGAGAATCCTTCCTTCTAAACTAAAAGGCCCCAACCTTTCAACATAAGGAAGTTACTCTTATTACCCTTGATAATTTAGGTTTTTCTTTTCTCCAACTTTTCCAGGCCTCAAAGACCTGTTTTGACGTGGAGAGGCCAGGACTGTGCACTATACAGACCAATGATCAGATTTTGTCTAAGTCAGCTCCATCTGTACAAAACAAATTCCTTCTTCCTCACCTACC
The DNA here is from genome assembly GCF_964106915.1 of Podarcis gaigeae. NCBI lineage: Eukaryota > Metazoa > Chordata > Lepidosauria > Squamata > Lacertidae > Podarcis > Podarcis gaigeae. Next base: position 37,089 of record NW_028153328.1, read on the forward strand.
ACTCTTGATACCTCCTTTCTTCCCTATTTTTTTTCCTATGCCACCCTATAACAAGGTCCTTTGGATGGCTGGTGATAAATAAGGAGGGGGGAAGCTAAAAAAGAAAAGTTTCTTTAAAAAAACTAAAAGGGGAGGCGGATGAATAATTACCGTATTTTTTGCTCTATAAGACTCACTTTTTCCCTCCTAAAAAGTAAGGGGAAATGTGTGTGTGTGTGTGTGTTATGCAGGCTGCGTAGCTATCACAGAAGCCAGAACAGCAAGGGGGAGGAAAGGCCCCGGGAGGGGGGGCTGCTGGGGCCGGCACTCCCTGTAGGCTTGGGAGTCACGGGCGGGGGGTGGCGATCACACAGGGTCCCCGGACGTTTCACCGTCTGTTGATCCCTGTGCCACCACTTTATTTCTCGCTGCCACCACCCAGGCCCTACCTGGGACAATACGGAGTCCAGTCAGGGTTAAATTGGAACATAAACTTGTGTTTATTTATTGCAGTTTAACAAGTGTGTGGTTTCATAAATGATATCGGTCAATTACATTCATGGGGTGCCTATCCAGACCTATAACTTCCACTACCTGCTCTCACTCACTAAACCACCTCTCAGATATTTACTTGTCTTCCTAGCCCCTAACTGTTCCTGATTTCGCTACACTAACTGTTATGTACTGAAGTTCTGACCCTGGGCCAGCAGGGGGATACTGTAGATAGTTATGCAAATAAGGGATCGAAAGTGACGTTCATTGATTGGATAGTTTTAGAAAGTTGTTACGGTAACGTTGTACTGGAGCTCTATATAAGCAGGCTGACTGAACCCTTCAGTTCAGTTCTGTTCTGGCCTGTGAATAAACAAGAGCTGTTTGAAGAATTGCTGTGTTGTCTGATATGTTCACCCACAACTTAACAAACTCAACCTACCCCCAGACTCTATCCCAATTCACTCCCACTCCAACCAACCACCCAACTCCCCAGGGGTGACATTCTGCGCGCCCCCCACCCGCGACTCCCAAGGCAAGCCTACCATCAGGGCCGCAGCAAAGCGGTGCAGCTCCCCCCCTTCCCAAGGCTAGCTGTGTAGGCTTGGGAGTCATGGGGGGGGCAAATGTCACCCCCCATCAAGATGACACCCGGTGCGTCCCGCATCCCCCCTTGCTCCATCCCTGGCCATTGCAAAGTTCGTCTGAAGAGGCAAGGAGAGATGTTTATTCCCCAGTTCCCATTGCTGGAGGTCCTAAACTACTGAAAAGGGTTGTGGTAGATCATGCAGTTAGGGAAAATGTACAAAACTAGTTCAAATATATGTTGGAAGTGTGAGGAAAAGGAGAGGACATTTTATCATATGTGGCGGGATTGTAATGTAATTTTAAAAATTTGGGAAATGATATACAGCGAATTGAAGAAAATGTTCCATTTAACATTTGTTTAAAAACCTGAAACATTTTTATTAGGGATTGTAGGGAAAGATCTTCCAAAAAAGCTGAAAAACATCTTCATGTATCCAACAACGGCCGCCAGAGTTCTAATAGCACAAGGATGGAAGACTGAAGAAACCCCAACTAAAGAATCATGGCAAGAAAAATTGATGGCATATAAGCTACTGACATATAAGCTACGGGACAAGGATAACTGTGAGTTTAAAGATGAATGGGAACCCTTTACAAAGTATTTGAAGATGCAACAAAGCGAATTGGACTCCTTGGCTGGCTTTGAATAAACATTCACAAACTTTTTATTGATAAGAATCAGCTAAATAGTTTGAGGATCTATACAACTCTGTAACATGCAGAAAACAGCATTCTCAGAGAAACCAAAGACTGGAAGTGAGGGAAGCCAGGTGGTGGGGGTGGGTGGGTTTTGTGTGGGAGGGTGGGGGGAGGGAGGAAAAATGGGGAGGGATAAGGATGATATCTTTCTGGATAATATGTTTTGTTTTAATTTTGAATAGATTTTTTTTTAAAAAAAGGGTTGTGGAAGATCGAAACCTTTTACTACCTTGACGTCTTCCTACTATTCTGTTATGCTCTGAATGATCCCATTGGGAAATAATCTTTCCCCCATCCTCTCCCTCTCTCTTCCATGGATGAATAGCTCTGCCCTGCTGCTGTTGCCATAACAGATTCTGTCTTTCAAGACGCTCTGCTATTCCCCTTCTTTTCAGGGTAAAATGAGGGTGATTCCCACCCCCACCCCGTGGTCCTCAAATGCACCTGCACTCAGTGTTAATTCAAGTCAGCATCCCGTAGTGGGAGCCCATAGTAAAGGTAAAGGTAAAGGTACCCCTGCCCGTACGGGCCAGTCTTGACAGACTCTGGGGTTGTGCGCCCATCTCACTTAAGAGGCCAGGGGCCAGCGCTGTCCAGAGACACTTCCGGGTCACGTGGCCAGCGTGACGAAGCTGCATCTGGCGAGCCAGCGCAGCACACGGAAACGCCGTTTACCTTCCCGCCAGTAAGCAGTCCCTATTTATCTACTTGCACCCGGAGGTGCTTTCGAACTGCTAGGTTGGCAGGCGCTGGGACCGAGCAATGGGAGTGCACCCCGCCGCGGGGATTCGAACCACCGACCTTTCGATCGGCAAGCCCTAGGCGCTGAGGCTTTAACCAACAGCGCCACCCGCATCCCAGGAGCCCATAGGGCTGGTGTCATATGAGCCTGTTTCCTGCTGTCACCATGGTGACCTCTAGGATTCTAACTGGCCAGAGAATGTTATAATTAAAGGGTGGTGCAGAGTGATGGGCAGTTGGCTTAAATTGAAGGTGCCAGGATTGAAAAGACGTCCGTTAGGGGAAGAACAAATGAAGTGATGACAAGTTTGAGTCACAACAAGCCCTACGATACCCTGGTTGGTAGATAAAGGTAAAGGGACCCCTGACCATTAGGTCCAGTCGTGACTGACTCTGGGGTTGCGGCGCTCATCTCGCTTTATTGGCCAAGGGAGCCAGCGTACAGCTTCTGGGTCATGTGGCCAGCATGACTAAGCCACTTCTGGCGAACCAGAGCAGCGCACGGAAACACTGTTTACCTTCCCACCGGAGCGGTACCTATTTAACTACTTGCACTTTGATGTGCTTTCGAACTGCTAGGTTGGCAGGAGCAGGGACCGAGCAACGGGAGCTCACCCCATCGCGGGGATTCGAACCACCGACCTTCTGATCGGCAAGCCCTAGGCTCTGTGGTTTAGACCACAGCGCCACCTGCATCCCTTCAGAGATAATTATGTGGTGCCCCCCCCAAAAAAAAATTGACCGGGTTAATCTGGATACCTAGTGAAGTCACAGGCTAAATCTTACGCCTATTAAGCTCACCTATTTCTATAATTTGGTGAGATAGGGGTTACAACAGCAACAATGATCATCATTCATCTAAAGAACAATTGCTATTTCCGGCTCTCACCCTGAGAGCAGAATCTAACCAAACTGCTTTTGGTTCTGGGTCAATGTGGATCATTTATGGATATTTACTTATTTATCTACTGCTTTTCCTCCCAATGTTTTGTGTTGTGGATCCCTGGAAACTCTTGGTTCGTAGGCTGCTTTGGACAATTGCAATGTACATTATTCTACAAAATGCAATATAGATTGACCGTAGTACTGAAAATAAAAATGTGATTTTGAAGGAGCCTCAGACTTCATTGGCACATCTAGTGAAAAATATATTCAAGACTAAGTCCCATTGAAGGCCATTGAATGGGCCTCAGTCATGTCTTATCTAAACCGTATGGGGGGTACTGGGATCTTGACTAATTGGGGTGGTGCTGTGGGTTAAACCACTGAGCCTCTTGGGCTTGCTGATCAGAAGGTCGGCAGTTCGAATCCCTGCGAGGGGTGAGCTCCCGTTGCTCGGTCCCAGCTCCTGCCAACCTAGCAGTTCGAAAGTACGTCATGTGCAAGTAGATAAATAGGGACTGCTCCGGCGGGAAGGTAAACGGTGTTTCTGTGTGCTGCTCTGGTTCGCCAGAAGTGGCTTAGTCATGCTGTCCACATGACCCGGAAGCTGTCTGTGGACAAACGCCGGCTCCCTCAGCCTATAGAGCGAGATGAGTGTGCAATCCCAGAGTCGGTCACGACTGGACCTAATGGTCAGGGTTCCCTTTACCTTTTACCTTTAAGGGAATCCCCCTTTCTCCCTTTTCTCTTGCTGTCTATCACAGCATCCACTTGCATCTATGTTACCGTCTCTAAGTTCTTCAATGATTTCATCCATTCCCCAGCTATAAATCCTTAACTTCTCAGCTGGCTTCATGGGACAATGAAGCAGAATATGTGGACATCTCAATGGCACAATTTCCTGCCTGCCATGTTGATAGGAATGCTGAAATAACACAAATAGGCTAAGCTGAGAGCACTCCTTGCACTGCGTACTGATCAAGTGTCCAGTAAGAAGTGGACAACGGAATAGCGATGATGCAAAGTTGTTTCTTGCTGTCTCTATGGTAACCCTGCAGAATGTGAGGGAGGGGCTAGGAGAATACTAGAATCAGAATCAGATGGTGTCAACATGGAAGGTGGAAGAGCAGCCCAGGGGTGAGAAAAGGGTGATCAGTTTACCTTTCCTGGTTGACCATTGATCTTCACAGGCTCCCTACACATTTTTAAACATGGCCATCTGAATTTTCCTTTGGGCTTTGTTTGAATGGAAGACCAAGGTATTATTATTTTTCCATTATTAAGTGACCTAACCCCTTCAGATCCAAGGCTGGATGAGTATGCAAATAACCCACTTGCCACCTTCCATAAAGACGATGTTGGAGAAAGAGAATTGCACTTTGGAGACGACCAACGGAGAGAAAGTTGTAGGAAGTAGTCAAACCATGCGGTTCCTATCAAAATAGGCTCCAATGGACAGGAGGGCAATGGGACGCGGGTGGCGCTATGGGTTAAACCACAGAGACTAGGACTTGCCAATCAGAAGGTTGCGGTTCGAATCCCCATGATGGGGTGAGCTCCCGTTGCTCGGTCCCTGCTCCTGCCAATCTAGCAGTTCGAAAGCATGTCAAAGTGCAAGTAGATAAATAGGGAGGGAAGGTAAACGGCGTTTCCGTGCGCTGCTCTGGTTCGCCAGAAGTGGCTTAGTCATGCTGGCCACATGACCCGGAAGCTGTACGCCGGCTCCCTCGGCCAATAAAGCGAGATGAGCGCCGCAACCCCAGAGTCAGCCACGACTGGACCTAATGGTCAGGGGTCCCTTTACCTTTACCTAGACAGGAGGGGAAGACTCAGGGCTTGGAAGGCACAGTACATAGAATGATTCCTGCCACTCCCCAGAGGCGGAAGAGACATGTGGAGGTGGCAGGTGACTCCCTATCGCGACAGTTGCTATGCTGTGTCCCTACACACAACCCCACGGAATGATGCCCTGTTGGTGCATTGTGAATAAGTAGCCTGGAAGTCACAGGGGACAGCTGCTGAGAAGATCTCTGGAAAAGGTGAGAAAAAGAAAAGCCAAAATCATCAAGGGCTTGGAGTAACTCCCTTATGTGGAAAGGTTGGGGCCTTTTTGTTTAGAAGGAAGGATGCTCTCTGTCAGCCTGGTAGCTGTAAGGAAAAGAAAAAGGAAGCCAAAAAGATAGAGAAAGGGGGCGTCTGAGCAGCACCGTCGCTAGGTGATCTTGTGCCCCTGGCAGAACAATCTAGATTGTGGCCCCTAGCTCTTCGTTCTGCCTCTCCTCCAATCCCTCTCTCCACCCATTCAATTCTTATGAGGCAATACTTGATATTTTTATTTATAGACATATTTATGGATATTTTTTAAAGCCCCCCCCCACCTGTGCCCCTTTTGGGGGCTTTCCTCGCCACCCCCTAGCTATGGCCATGGTTGTAGCCTCTGCCTGCCCCTCCTCAAGAAAGGGATCCTGTTAAAGGGATCCGGAGATGGGGATCCTATTTGAAGTCTGGACTGTTAGTTTCTGTTTGTGCCACTGTGCAGTTGCTTGGAGTCACAGGACTCTGTTTACATTCCAGGGATTCCAGACTGTTGGGAGTCTCACGGAAGACAGGAGACAGGTGTGATGTTACTGGTTTCCTGTTCCTTTGTTTTCCAGTTGCTTTCTGCTCTCACAGAGAGAGCATGTATATTTCTTTTCTGTCTGTGAAACTAGAAATAAAACTCTTTAGCAATGTAGCTCATAAAATTCTCGGCTCCTTCCCTGCGTGCTGGATACTCTGCATAATGAGGGAACGTGCTTGGAGCCTCATCAAAGGCTCAGGTCGTTAATCACGTCGGAGGAGCTCGGTCGAACGCAAGTCTGACATGGACCATGCCACAACCCCAGTGGGGACCTCTCAGGGTGGCCCTATTTGTTGTAAGTCATAGGGCTCCCCTTACTGGTGTTTTGCCCTTAGCTGGACTCTCTGCAGATGGGCGGGAGTTGAGATATAGCCTGGCTTCACCCAATGCCTAAGCCAATAAACCTAAATACTCGTGTCCACATGCTTTTTATCAAAGGGAACTGATGCTTTTGAATTATGGTGCTGGAGGAGACACTTGAGAGTCCCATGGACTGCAAGAAGATCAAACCTCTCCATTCTTAAGGAAATCAGCCCTGAGTGCTCACTGGAAGGACAGATCCTGAAGCTGAGACTCCAATACTTTGGCCACCTCATGAGAAGAGAAGACTCCCTGGAAAAGACCCTGGTGTTGGGAAAGATGGAGGGCACAGGGAGAAGGGGACGACAGAGGACGAGATGGATTGACAGTGTTCTCGAAGCTACCAGCATGAGTTTGACCAAACTGTGGGAGGCAGTGGAAGACAGGAATGCCTGGCGTGCTCTGGTCCATGGGGTCACGAAGAGTCGGACACAACTAAACGACTAAACAACAACAACAAATAATTACAGTCATACCTCGGGTTGAATGTGCTTCGGGATGAGTGCATTCAAGTTGTGCTCTGTGGCAACCCGGAAGTAACGGAGCGCGCTACTTGCGCATGTGCTCAAAATGACGTCACGAGCATGCGCAGAAGTGGCGAAAAGCAACACGCGCATGCGCAGATGTGCCGTCGCTGGTTACGTTTGCTTCTAGATGTGAACGGGGCTCCAGAACGGATCCCGTTTGCATCTAAAGGTACCACTGTATTTGTACCCCGCCCATCTGAGTGGGTTGCCACAGCCACTCCGGGCGGCTTCCAACATATATAAAAACATAATAAAACATTGAACATTAAAAAAAACTTCCCCTATACAAGGCTGCCTTTCGGTGTCTTCTAAAGGTTGTATAGTTACTTATCTCCTTGGCTTGGGGGTCGCATAACTCCATACCTGCTCCAACATTTCTCCGAGAAAAAATGAGGACGTCCTAGGAAAAGCGGGACATTCTGTTTTTGTTTTTTTAATAATATTTATTAAAAGTTTAAAGATTACAGAAAGAAGAAAAAAGAAAAAAAGAAAGATTAAACAAAACAATACATTACAATACATAAAAATAAAAAACCATACATCCAAAACAAAAATAAAAGCAAAAACAGTTAAAAACACATCCAATTTTTTCCATTTCTTTGTCTTTCATTTACTTGTTTCATCAACCTCCTCACACCTCCCTTTTTGTATTCTAGTTATTAATTATTTCAGCAAATCCATTCCATCTGTCTCTGTTTTCTGTGATATAATTATCTTAATTTATTTTAACCTTATCTTACCATTAATAACATAAAACTTATTTGTACTTAACTCCTTATATCATTTCTACTAAAACCATGTAATTTCATTCCAACATTTTTCTAACACTCATTAATTTTACAATATTTCTATAAATGACTTTTAAACTTTTTTCCCCCCAGTCTTTTTCCACCGTCTCTTCTCCCTGGTCTCGGATTCTGCCAGACCTTTCTATCAATTCCATATGGTCCATCAACCTGGTGATCTTCTGTCCGAGGCTCTTAACTCTTTTCCATGTCCCTTCTGCGGATCTTCTTCATATTTGTACATACTCTTTACTTTGTCTTCTGCTGATCTTGTTCTTAATTTCCTTCCTTTGACGCTGAGGAGTAGATCTCGGGGAGGCTCCAACCTAACAATGTCTTTATTCCTTCTCGACAGGTCAGCCCATTCTCTGTAGTCAAGATTAAAGTCCAAAAGATATTTCAGGACGTGTTTCAAAATCCCTCCGAGACTGCAGGCCCCCACAACTCCGATCTCCTCCTGACCCTAATCCGAATCCCAAAAGCCAGAACATCCCTGTATAAGGGGATCTGTCCAAGCGGGACATTCTGGGATCAAATCAGAAACTGGGAAGGCTTCTGTAAATCGAGGACTGTCCCTGGGAAATAGGGGCACTTGGAGGGGCTGCCATTTTCTGCCTGAGGCAGCAAAATGTCTTGGACTAGCCCCACAGAGGGCTGCTAGGTAGTAAAACCAGCATGGAAGCCAGATAGCTTTCTGTGCAGCAGATAATATATACACCCAGAAAGATCCTTGTGCTGATTCTGTAGTCATGAGCATGACTAGGTGCTCATGAAAGTGGCTTTCAGACTGTCCACTCCTCGAAGCAATGACATTCAGAGCAATTGAACAGGTCTAAGTGGCTCCTTCAGAATAATCTGAATGAGCCATATTTTATTGTAATACCAAGGATATTATTGCAACGTATGTGACCTCAGATTGTTGACATTTCAGTACTGGATGTGATTAGGCATTTGCAATATAAATTATAATTGTTAATTGCTATCTTAGGCTGTGTTCGCGTTGCCAGCTTAAAATGCAGCTAAGTCACTCTTTTTTGCAATTCAGATTGAAGTTGGCTTGGGAAGAAATACAGCATGACAGGATAAATACAGAAAAGGTATGGATTTTGGCTAACGTCCTGTGAACTCTGCTTCCCACACTGGGTGAAGGGACACACAAATGCAGAGTAAATAGGAGTGCACAGCCTTAGAGTGTTGTGTTTACTAGCTAGCGCCATCATTGTTTTCTATGTGTTCTCCTTTTCCCTTGCTCTCTCTTAGTCTGGGAGCAACTTTTCTGCCCCTGTTTACCTGTATGTGGAAGGCTCTCGTGCCAAAGAGCTTGCTCCATTGCATAATCTGCAATAAAGGTAAAGGTACCCCTGGCCATTAGGTCCAGTCATGACTGACTCCAGGGTTGCAGCGCTCATCTCGCTTTACTGGCCATGGGAGCCAGCGTTTGTCCACAGACAGCTTCCGGGTCATGTGGCCAGCATGACTAAGCCGCTTCTGGCGAACCAGAGCAGCGCACGGAAACGCCGTTTACCTTCCCACCAGAGTGGTACCTATTTATCTACTTGCACTTTGATGTGCTTTCGAACAGCTAGGTTGGCAGGAGTAGGGACCGAGCAACGGGAGCTCACCCCGCATCGCGGGGATTCGAACCGCTGACCTTCTGATCGGCAAGTCCTAGGCTCTGTGGTTTAACCCACAGTGCCACCTGCGTCCCTATAATCTGCAATAGCTACTAGCTACTGCAAATTATGGAGGGGGTATATGTTGGGATGTTGGGATGGGGGGTTGATGACTCCTAGAAAGCCCTTTCACAAGGAAGTCAACCTCATCCCTACAAGCACTGGTTTTCAGCAATACTGCCAGAGCACTTCTCAAGTTGCTAAGAAACAGTGGCCTTTGAGGCTAAAAAGTAAGGATCTTCCCATTATTATTATTATTATTATTATTATTATTATTATTATACCACCCTATACCCAGAGGTGTCAGGGCGGTTCACAGAAAAGATCAACATAAAAACCACAATAGATATAATCAATATGAAAACAACCCAATAACACACACACCCCAAAAAGAGTCACATTTTAAAAGGGCATAGGATGTCAATCAGATCAAGCAAAGGCCTGGTTAAAAAGGAAGGTTTTTGCCTGGCCCCTAAAGGTGTATAATGAAGGCGCCTGGTGAACTTTCCTGGGGAGAGCATTCCACAGATGGGGAGCCACAGCAGAGAAGGCCCCGTTCTTGTTTTGCCACCCTCCGGACCTCTTGAGGAGGAGGCGCATGAAGAAGGGCCTCAGAAGATGAGCTCAGCATCTGGGTAGGTTTGTATAGAAAGAGGCGGTCTTTGAGATATTGTGGTCCTGAGCCATTTAAGGCTTTATAGGTCAAAACCAGCACTTTGAATCGGGCCTAGAAACTAATTGGTAGCCAGTGCAGTCGGACAAGGATCGGAGTAATATGCTCAAACCGTCTTCCTTCGGGGAGCAGCCTGGCTGCTGAATTCTGCACCGGCTGAAGTTTCCGAACCATCTTCAGAGGCAGCCCTACGTATAACGCATTGCAGTAATCTAACCTTGAGGTTACCGGAGCATAGACGACAGTAGTTAGGCTATCCCTGTCCAGGTAGTTTTGTTGTGGGGATGGTGGTTGTATAACTGACGATGGCTTCTAATTGGACAGTGCCCATCTTGCATTATTGGGGTACATCGCTAAGACCTTCCCTGCCTGGCTGTGCCATTTTGAGCAGCAAGGAGTTCCAATTCCCTTTTCCTCTAGGATTTAGGGTTTTCAGCATGTTTCTTCTTCGCATGATTCCCTTCTGTGAGTATCATTAGCTTCTCCCTCCTATGTATTTTTTCATTACAGCCCTGCCCTGATGCTCCTCCAGACTTTCCCCCACGTTCCTGTCCTCTTCAGTGCCAAGGTGGGATTCACTTCTACATTGCACTGGGCATGTTTACTTCGCCCCACACTCAAAGGTCTAAGACTCTGACTGCAATGTGATGAAGTAGCTCATCCGTTGTCTTCAACGTGGTGATAAGGAACTCCTTGTGCAAGACGAACAACTTCCGCTTACACAATGGGACTTCCCCTCCCTTCCTGCATCCCCTAAATCTGTTCCCCTAACGCTCCAGGGCAGATTTGGGGGTGTTACAGTAGGGAGAAAAAAGTAGGGGGTGGAGAATTGCATTGTGCAAGCAGAAATTGGTCCACCTGAGCAATTATTTAGTTGAATAACACTCTAAGATTTTCCTTCTCAGGGTATTAGATGCTGTTGAGTATGTCTTCCATTCACTGGCACCCTATAACAACATAGCATAAAGAGTATTTTTAAAAAAGAAGAAGAAGATAAGTTTTTAAGGAGAATCAAGGGCAAGAGAGATCCTGCATGATATAGATATGTGTGTGTATATATATATTACAACTTCCATTAATGTTGAGAGGAAACCGGCAGAGAGCTTACAACTAAAATTCTGAATTTACCCAACGGGGTAGTAAAAGGCTACAAGCTACTCCCATAACTCAAGCAAGCGAAACTGATGCTGGAATGGTTGTAATAGGGAACTGACAGGGGTACGTGCTCATCTGTGAAGAGAGTCGTTTCTCATAACTTCCTCAACATGAATAGGAAGTGAAGATGGATTGGAGATTGGCTCTGAAATAAGAACAGGCACCTCCTAAAAAGAGCCATTACTGCATTCCAGGAAAATGACAGATGGGCTGTGTTAGTTAAGGGCTTAGTACCATATTGTTTGCATTTTACTCTTCCAGATCCAGGACTGTAACATGTCGATAGCTTTTTGTACCTTGAGGCTTCCCCTCTTGAACTTCAAATCACTCCTGCAAATTCTGCCCGCCGGAATAAGGTTCTCAGCCCGTTCAAACCACGGCGCATTATCAACCACTCCTTTAAAAAATAAAAATGGCAAGGCGACTAGGGCAAACTCTAGAGTCATGGGTTTCTCAAAGCCTTGTGACTGTTGATAATCCCTGTGCACAGGGTGGGTCATGGGAGAGTATATTCATGCCTTTCTAGGAAAATAGGGATACTTGGAGGGTCTGTGGCAATGGCTCCTACATGTTGGAAAGTGCAACAGCAGGGATCTTTCACTTCGTCACTTAAGAGTTATCAAAGTCAGCTAGCCAAGAGGGGGACAGCTGGAGGTGTCACTTAGCAACCAGGCAGAGCGGCATGATCTTGCGTGAGGTAGCACATGCTCTAATTGGCTGTGTAGTTCTGAGGGAATTGTTCCTCTATTTGTTTCATTGAATGTTACCCTGCTACATTGACGTAAGAAAGAAAACCTCTCTGTTCATTCCTCCTCAGATTATCCCCTGTGTTTTCTTCAGTTTTGGCAGTAATGTGCTTCAAGACTTTTCTCTCTGCATTCTTTAAGTGGCTTTGCTCACACTGTTTTAGAGAGATGTAAATAACTATATGCATGTGTATATGTAAACATTTTGTCTTCTTTAGCTTTTTTTTGCTTTTTTCTTTTCCTTGGTTATTTGTATCTTTTTCATTTTTGTATTTGGTTATTTGTATCTATTTCTTTTTTGTATTTAATAAAATTTAATAATAATAATAATAATAATAATAATAATAATAATATAAAAAGCATACTATCAAGTGGCTTTGCTAACACTGCATGCATATAACCAAACGCACATAGGAGCTCCATGAGTGATGAGGAACCATGGTTGCACCAAGATTCCTGATAGCATTATAGGCCCTATACATGGACAACTATATCATATCCTCCAACAGTTCTCCGATGAAAATAGGGATGTCCTATTCCATATCCTCCAACTTTTCTCTGATGAAAATAGAGACATCCTAACAAAAAGCGGGACATTCTGAAATCAAATCAGAAACTGAGATGGGTTCTGTAAATCTGGGACCGCCCCTGGAAAATAGGGACACTTTGAGGGTCTGCTGTATATCTGCCGGTATATCAGCCCAACACATGCAGGAGCCGTGAGAGGATGCTGGCATCAGTACACAGGTCAGAAGGCTCTCCCCATATCTTGACTGAATGTGTGGAGGCAATCGTGAGAAGATGGCTATTGAACTTCCTCTTCGATCATTTCTTCAAGGCTGGATAATGAATTTGTGGTCTCCAGGAAACACAAAAAGAGTTGGCCAGAAAAGAGGGTGGGAAACAGATCTAATTCCAGAGAAGCCCAATTCAGAAAGTTGTCGTGGGGAAAGGGAAGAGGGAGTGAAACTGTCAAAAATACTTCGAGGCTAATACGTTTCAGCTATGAGGTAAGCCTCCATTTTCCGGACTGAGTGCTTAGATTATGGTCACACAACATGGCAGGGACACAAGGGAGACCTGCCATTGATCTCTGGACACAGCGCAGCCACATTTTAAATGACACCAGCCCAACCACCTGTGGAAAGCATCACATTTTTTCCAGGCAACAAAAATGTGGTATCCCCACAACAGCGGCAATACCTTCAGGGGCAAAAATTCCACCAGTAGAATGAATAACAACTCTGGAGCATACAGGGGAATCGTGTGTGGAAAAGTCATCACTTGAAAGCAAGTTCCAGTCATCTTACCAGTGAGATTTACATCCAAGTAAGTGCTTTCCATTTAGACCACCTGTTTTAGACTACGTAAGCAATATTGTAGTTTTTTTAAAATGGATTAACTCGTCAGTAATGGCTGCAATGCCTAGTTGCTGTCTGATCTGAGGTGATGAACAAAATGGCGCCCCTCCTTCAATCCATGTGCAGAAGCTGGCTGGACCGGCAGTTGAACCTTACTTCAACACTACATCATTTTTTAAAAAAAACAACCCAATCATTTACAGCAATAAAATGTTGTTGTTGTTTAGTCATTTAGTCGTGTCCGACTCTTCGTGACCCCATGGACCAGAGCACGCCAGGCACTCCTGTCTTCCACTGCCTCCCGCAGTTTGGTCAGTCTCATGTTTGTAGCTTCGAGAACACTGTCCAACCATCTCATCCTCTGTTGTCCCCTTCTCCTTGTGCCCTCACTCTTTCCCAACATCAGGGTCTTTTCCAGGGAGTCTTCTATTCTCCTGAGGTGGCCAAAGTATTGGAGCCTCAGCTTCAGGATCTGTCCTCCCAGTGAGTACTCAGGGCTGATTTCCTTAAGAATGGATATGTTTGATCTTCTTGCAGTCCATGGGACTCTCAAGAGTCTCCTCCAGCACCATAACTCAAAAGCATCAATTCTTCGGTGATCAGCCTTCTTTATGGTCCAGCTCTCACTTCCATACATCACTACTGGGAAAACCATGGCTTTAACTATACAGACCTTTGTTGGGTAAAGTGATGTCTCTGCTTTTTTTTTTAATAATAAAGTTCTGCAATAAAATGTAGAACTGTACGATAAAAGCTATGTTAAAAAGTTAAATACAGACATCATTGTGAAAGGATGTATTCTTATTCCCTGCATAGGCCTGGCAGGCAGAATAGAAATGTTTTCTGCAGGTGTTTAAAAGTTGGCATAGAAGGCACCAATTATGCACAAAGATAGCTTTCTTCTTGTCAAATGAGCCTCACCAACTTGGCTCCCAATTGTGCCTTTGCTGAAATGAGGCACACTCCATCAGTTGACAGGCAGCGAGAGAGCACCTTGCTCCAATAGCACAAAACTCTTTGCACCGGACCGGCTGCTAAAATAGAGGTTTCCCATCCCCTCTGCTTTAGCTGCACCCTCAGTGTAAACCGCTTCATGCTCCTGATCCCTGCAGGACACAAGCTTGCTCCATCAACTGTGAGAACAAGCTCCCAGCTGATGCGGAATGAGTTCAGCGTGGCACTTAGGGCTAGCAAAACCCCTTGCACTGAGGTTCCAGGTGCCCAACGACCAGGTGGCTTGGAAAATGCTGCACGAGGAATTTGAGACCAGTGTTGTTGTTGTTGTTGTTGTTTAGTCGTTCAGTTGTGTCCAACTCTTCGTGACCCCATGGACCAGAGCACGCCAGGCCCTCTTGTCTTCTACTGCCTCCCGCAGTTTGGTCAAACTCATGCTGGTAGATTCGAGAACACTATCCAGCCATCTCATCCTCTGTCATCCCCTTCTCCCTGTGCCCTCCATCTTTCCCAACATCAGGGTCTTTTCCAAGGAGTCTTCTCTTCTCATGAGGTGGCCCAAGTATTGGAGCCTCAGCTTCAGGATCTGTCCTTCCAGTGAGCACTCAGGGCTGATTTCCTTCAGAATGGATAGTTTGGTCTTCTTGCAGTCCATGGGACTCTCAAGAGTCTCCTCCAGCACCATAACTCAAAAGCATCAATTCTTCAGCGATCAGCCTTCTTTATGGTCCAGCTTTCACTTCCATACATCACTACTGGGAAAACCATAGCTTTTACTATACAGACCTTTGTTGGCAAGGTAGGCAGTATTATATATTTGTTGCTGAAAAGGCCCAGAGTGGCAGCAGAAGTGAGAACCTTACAGAAAAAGTGTAAGTTAGGGCTGAAGGACTTTTCTCACACTTGAAAACACTTTATCCCCCATTCTTGAAAACTGAGTCCTGTGCGGTGTGTGTATCATTCAACAACAACAAAATCATAATTTTTAAAAGGACTCTTTTCATTCTTTTATCACAGTGAGATGGCTCAAAACCTTCTGAGCAGCCCTCAGATACTGTGTGGCGCTTGTAAAACATCACATTTCCCTTTCTTTCCCTATTCCTGATAGTGACACAGGACAACTTGATATCGGGTTTGATAAGCCAGCTTTCTCCTGAAAAGTTCATTACAAAGCCTTATTGTCTATCATCTGGCAATGCTGCGCATCAGTCTTTATTAGCTCCGTTGTTCTCTCAGACCTCCTCTTCTATCATCCCACATTATTCCTCCTTTAATCTTATAATTTGCTATTGTTCGCCAGCCTCTGTAGTCGGTTGCTTTGTTTTCGCTTCTGCGTTTTGTCTCAATACAAAACCCCGTCATCGTTCATCATTGTTAATGCTTCTTTCATGAACCGTTCTTATTTTAAAGACACATGTGGCTTTCTCTGTGGAGAGGGGGTGTTCTGGGCATCCCCTGCCCCTTTGAAGACAATGATAATTTAGGGGACTTGGTCTTTTGTTAGCTGTGCAAAGAATAAGCAGGCAGACTCTGAGGAAGGGGGCCTTTAGTAAACAGCCTCTTGAGAAGCCTTTATTGCAGCAATATTGCTTGCACCTTTTTGCAGTACCCCTTCTCCTGCCTCACTGATCCCCTTCCGCTGTCAGGGATCCCCCACTTTTATAAAACCTGATGGCTTCCTACTCACCAATCCCCACCAGTGGAGATTATGGAGCAACTGCACACATAATACCACATACATTTCTGAATTGCTGCATCTCAGAAAGGATATTGCGTAGAGGTGGGAAAGATGGAGAAATGGGCAACTGAAAATATCAGGGAGCTGGAGCAATTCCTCTCTAAGAAAAGGGCATACTATGTTTGAAAAGGAGAGTAAAGGAGGACATGATAACAGTTTATAAAAATTATGAATGATGTGCAGAAATTGGGTAGAGAAAGGTTTAGATCACAGGGCAATCAGAAGGTTGGCGGTTCGAATCCGTGCAACAGAGGGAGCTCCTGTTGCTCTGTCCCAGCTCCTGCCAACCTAGCAGTTTGAAAGCACACCAGTGCAAGTAGATAAATAGGTACCACTGCGGCAGGAAGATAAACAGCATTCCCATGCGCTCTGGCTTTCATCACGGTGTTCCGATGCACCAGAAGCGGTTTAGTCATTACCCAGAAAGCTGTCTTTGGACAAATGCCAGCTCCCTCGGCCTGAAAGCGAGATGAGCGCTGCACCCCATAGTCACCTTTGACTGGACTTAACCACCCAGAAGTCCTTTACCTTCTTTTTAAGAGAAAGGTTTTTCTCCCTCTTAAAAACATTAGTCGGTGATAGATTTGGGACAGACAAAAGGAAGTGCATTTTCACAAAGCACATAGCAAAATTATGAAATCTGCTGCCACAACATGTGCTCACAGCCACCAGCTTGAGTAGCTTTGCAGCGGGGAGGGGCGGATTAGGGAAGTGATCAATGGCTCCTACCCATGGAGGCCATGCATCGCCTCCAGGATCAGAGTCACCATGGTCTCTTGCAGTGGGACTCCTCTTGTGACCTAGTGGAAGGCTGCATCAGCCTGTCTGGTGTGCGTGGGGTCCGGAGACACTGCAGGGGCTGAAATCTTGCACTGGTCTGCACATCATCAGAAGACGCCACGTTGACCTCCACAGCCTCCACTTCCTCCTCCATCACCACAGGCGTACTCCCAGCTTCCAGAAGTGCCACGACAGAAGAACGAAGAAGAATGGCAATATGGCAGGTTTTCCACTTTGGGGATCCCACAAAGAGAGCCAACAGAGAACCAACAAACACCCGTCTTTTGGTTCCATGCTCTGGCCAAATAGGGACATCCAGGTTTGGGGTCAGAAGCTGCGGCAGCTTCTATCAATCCATGTTGTTCCGCTTAAATCGGGGCACTACCATCTTTCCCCGAATGTAAGACCTACTTCCAGTTTTGCCTCTCGCTGTAATATAAGGCATCCCCTGAAAATAAGACCTCCCTGATAATATGGCCACCCCCGAAAATAAGGCCTCCACAGATTATAAAGCCCCCGAAGCTACCGTTAAGGCGTCTGACTCCTCTGGACCGTAGTGGCGGGTGCTGCCACGCAGTTCACTGATTGGCTGCACCGTAGCAGCGGGCGCCGCCACACAGTTCACTGATTGGCCGCAGTGCAGCCAGAGCTGTTCAGGCAGTGCAAGATCTCTCTAAATCAGAGAGCCCGCACCACCGCAAGGACAAACTGCCGCCTGCTGCTCGCACTGCCCTGACGGAGTCTGGCTGACTGACAATTAGACAATAAATGTGTACCGTATTCTTCTTCATAGAAAAATAAGACATTCCCTGAAAATAAGACCTAGCGCTTCTTCGGGAGCAAAAATTAATATAAGACACTGTCTTGTTTTCGGGAAAACAGGGTAGGAGAATACAACAAAGTACCATTGCTAGCAGCCTTTAAGAACTTTATCTGCTAGGAACCTGTTAAGAAGGAAACTGGGATAGGAACTGCAAACAGTCTGCAAATTTTTATGGGTCGTGCCCCCTCCCCCCCCCCCATGCAGGGCCGTGGGGCCTTCTCTGACGAAGACAGGAGTTTTGTCCACCTGCTCTGCCAGGAAATAAGTCTAACGCTTCTAATAATGGCTCAGCAAAGAGGCTTCTACTTTTGGACAGGCATAAGACTTAGAAGAATTATGCGTTTGCTAGGCCATTAAGAAACAGTGGTAAATTTGTGGCTGGCTCCAGAGGGAGCTGATGAAATATGGCTTGCGTTATCAATGCTTTCAAGTAATAAAGTGTGATGGTTTAACTCGTGGAGATTTCTTGCACTTATTTCCAGAAAACTACCTCAGTCATAAAAATGGGGTTAGAATTGACAAAAGTTTGGCTTCTACTCCAACAGCCATCATCTCGGCCATTACGAATCGTGAGCTACAGTAAGATACCACTGTAGGTACTACTGTACTCCCATAATAGTGTCAGTCATCTTCATTTTTAAAAACTTTTCATGTCAGTACAGAATTATGGTTGGAATCCCAAGTAATTACCTAGAAAGCTTTAACCAAAAAAATTAAAAATCACTATGTATAATTTATTCTAATTCCGTGATGTCATTTTAAAATTGGCCAGACGTTTTTAAGTTCTTGAGAGGGATGTATTCGGTGTCAATTGTCTGCTTCTAATATGTATTGCTGTTACAGTCCTGGATGTTACTGATAATTTGGATGGATTTAGTTTAAAAGTCAGGTCAGTGAAGCATTGAGAATGGCAACGAAAAGTGGGGAAGTAAGGCTCCATGAAGTCTGTTCAAGGTGGTCTTTGTGATAAAAAAACCTCTGAAATAATATTTCCTTAATAGCGACACCGCAGCGGAAAAAAATATTGGATTCAAGGCCTTAAGAGCAGGCAATAAGCAAAGGGCTTTCTATATGCACACAGCAATAATGAGAACAAATGCGATCCATTGTATTCTGTGGGAATTTTGAATTATGGTCAATTAACAGGTAGTATAATCGTGCAATATGCCTCTAGTGCTTTCTTTAATAATAGGAATTGTTATGGCATCATTAAATACTAATTTTGTTTTCCTACTCACTTCATTGTGAACTGGGGAAACCTGGTCCCTATTGTAAAAGAGAATTAAGTCAAACCAGAGCACAAATTGGTTCAAAGATTACACGTCAGCTGTGTGTCTCTGGGATTATTCCCGATGCTCGGCTACAAGTTGAGGGGTATCTCCACTCCCATTCATTCAGCCCAGACACTGAGGTCCAGCTCTGAGGGCCTTCTGGTGGTTCCCTCGCTGAGAGAAGTGAAGCTACAGGGAACCAGGCAGAGGGCCTTCTCGGTGGTGGCGCCCTATCTGTCAGATGTCAAGGAAATAAAGAACTACACAACTTTTAGAAGACATTGGAGGCAGACCTGCATCACGAAGCTTTGATGTTTTATTATGTTTTTAGATGCGCTAGAAGCCTCCCAGAGTGGCTGGGGTATAAATGGAGGAGGAGGAGGAGGAGGAGGAGGAGGAGGAGAATAATAATAATAATAATAATAATAATAATAATAATAATATGGCCACTCACAGAGAGCATCTCTTCTGGATGCTTCGCCTCTAGGGCAACCACTTAATTCTGTTGTCCCACCACCATCCTTGCAGAAGAAGAAGAAAACTTTGGGGAAGGGACATAACTCAACGGTGGAGAATCTGCTTTGCATGTACCATAAGTTCCGGCGTATAGGGCGACTGGGCGTATAAGACGACCCCTCAACTTTTGCTGTTAAATGATAGAGTTTGGCCACCCGCCAAGCGTCACCAGGGGCAGAGCGTGCACCCCTCCGCTGCCTCTGTCGTCGCAGCAGCAGCCCGAGGCAAGGCGTTTGGTGGGCGGAACGAAAACGAAACCTGCCACCTGGAGGGAGGGAGGCCCAGTCCTGTTCCCGGGCTGGAAGTCCAGGATGGGCTCCCGAGGATGGAAGTCCAGGAGGTTCCTTGGAATCTTGTTTTTATGGTTTATATTTATATTTATCTCTGTAAATTTTGATTTGAAAAACCAAATAAATAAATGTTGTTGTTGTTGTTGTTAGATCTGTGTCTCTATAACAATTATTGATAAGCCTGATGGGCTGTGGCCCTAAGAACTGAAATGTTTAGCAACTAGTTGTTCTGTGTATATATGTAGATGTGCACCTATATTTACACATATTGAAAGCTTGGTTACATTGATAAATTTTGAATTGGTATTGTTTCAGTCCAACCCTAATCCCTCAAATTTATAGGAAACTTTTATTCATTTTATCCCTCGCTCAACACCCCAATGCTTTTGGTTTGCTCCAACTACCTGCTCTGCAGCCTCTTACAGCTGTCTTAACTGCGTGTTTTTATTTGTTTTTAGTTCTTATTGAAGGGAGTGGGCAGGGGGGTGCATTGACAGTTGGAAGGCAACGCCCGGAGAGCAGGAGGAGAAATGCATCTGGAGCAAATAAGATATGCAGGCTTGACTGATAAGCGAAAGGAGTGCACTGCCAAAATGCTCTGGCAACACCCAATGAGGCCATAAGGCAAAGGGGGGAATATGATATGATAAGTTACTGGTGGTGGGGTGGTTGGGAGGTGCTGCTAGGGTATAAAAACTGCTTGCTTACGTGTTTTAGGCCCCCCCCCCCAGCCTTTGGAAATAATTCCGCTGGTGGCCTCTGCGCAGATCACAATAAACTTTTTCTCCGAAGCAACTGAATCCCTGGTGCTTTTTTTTGTCACATCTACGTCCTGGGTAAGCGGGCAAATGGATCCCAAGTAATTAAGGCTTCAGATTATCTGTTTTAATTCTCAGTTTTTATCCATCCATTATCCGTGTTTAATCTTGTATTTTATTCAGATGTTTTATCCAATGCTTGTTTCTTTGTCCTTATTTGCTCTAACAATTATCGGTTAAAAAAATGCTAACTGCTATTTTATTTATGTTTTTTGTTTGGTTTTTGTTTTTTATCCTGGTCTGTGACCGTAATAAAGTTCATTCATTCAACTCCCTGCAAAAAAAAAAAAAAATTGTCAGTCCACCAACCAGCCAGTTCCATCCAGCTTGGAAGAAGAAATTGGCTCTGAAGCAGTTGTCTTGCTTCCTCGTGGCTCTGCTTCTCATGTTTCTTCCAGACTCCTTTGGAACAGCTACAATCAGTGCTCTTTTTCTAAAGTGTTTAGGGGTACTCTCATTTTGACACAAGAAAATCACCATTTTATAGCTCAGATCGGGAAAAACAAATACGGTAAACGGACAAAAAGACAAAGATTCACAAAATGTTTAGGGGTCTGCGTACCCCTGCGTCTCCCCAGAAAAAAAGGACTGGCTGCAATAATTCCCGCCGGATCTCCGCCTGCTCTTGTTATCTGAATGACCCATCTCCTCAGAGCCCCTTCTTACAAGGACAAACACTAGTTTTACCACTTTGCATGGGCTGGCAATTAATTTCATGTCACCGTCCAATATACCAGAGCAGCACACAAGACGGCAAGTATTTGCTGCATGTACACACACAGATAGGGACGCGGGTGGCGCTGTGGGTTAAACCACAGAGCCTAGGACGTGCTGATCGGAAGGTTGGCGGTTTGAATCCCTGCGACGGGGTGAGCTTCCATTGCTCAGTCCCTGCTCCTGCCAACCTAACAGTTCAAAAGCACGTCAAAGTGCAAGTAGATAAATAGGTACTGCTCCGGGGGGAAGGTAAATGGCATTTCAGTGCGCTGCTCTGGTTCGCCAGAAGCGGCTTAGTCATGCTGGCCACATGACCCAGAAGCTGTACGCCGGCTCCCTCGGCCAATAAAGCTAGATGAGTGCCGCAACCCCAAAGTCGGCCATTACTGGACCTAATGGTCAGGGGTCCCTTTACCTTTACCCTTTACACATGCAGATGAGGATACATACATAATTTCGGGTGTTGTTTTCTTTTAATGAAACGATTCTTTGATTCTTCCATCTGCCTCAAAAAAAAGCACCAACACTAAAGGAGCCCAGGGCTACATACATTTAAAAGGCATTATTCCCTCGCTTCCGCCACCCCAAAAAAGAATCCTAGGAACTATAGTTTAAGGTGCTGGGAATTGTGGGGCAGAACTATAGTTCCCAGGATACTTTGGGGGAAGCAATGTGCTTTAAATGTCTTTTAAATTTAATGTGTGAATGCAGTCAATGGGAGAAAGGTTTGTAGAGGCAGGCTCCTTAACTCTTTCCTGTGCTGATTTTCCCCAGTTCTATGTTGTGCTCTGGGACACGGGTGGCGCTGTGGGTTAAACCACAGAGCCTAGGACTTGCCGATCAGAAGGTTGGCGGTTCGAATCCCCGCAACGGGGTGAGCGCCCGTTGCTTGGTCCCTGTGCCTGCCAACCTAGCAGTTCGAAAGCATGTCAAAGTGCAAGTAGATCAATAGGTACCACTCCTGCGGGAAGGTAAATGGCATTTCCGTGCGCTGCTCTGGTTCGCCAGAAGCTGCTTAGTCATGCTGGCCACATGACCCGGAAGCTGTACGCTGGCTCCCTCAGCCAATAAAGCGAGATGAGCACCGCAATCCCAGAGTCGTCCGCGACTGGACTGGACTGGTCAGGGGTCCCTTTACCTTTACCTTTATGTTGTGCTCTGCAAGGTGATATAGCATAAAATATGGAATCCTCTGTATTTCTATTTATAGGTGAAAAGGCATCTCAGGAAGGGTGATTCTGAGCTGGAAAGGAGTGAGAGGTGAGAAAGTCAGGCAAATCCTTTTCCCACTAAGACACAGCCTGCCCTAAGTTGGTAAGTTTGTTTGTTTTTTAAGCTGATGGAAGAATGAAAGAAAATCCCCCTAATTTGAGTCATTTAGTAAAATTTACTGAAGTTCCTATTGGTTTGATATAGGAAATGAACATGGACCTAAATCCCATGTCTCCAAGTTTTAGACTTGGGGGGTGGTATGCGCCAAGATTTAAAACTTATTATTGGACTCCTCTATGGATTTTTCTCTCGGCTCACATTTGAGAGCTTTTTCTTTCTTTTTTTAAAGGTTTTATTTTTGTTAAACCTCATGCTACTTTACTGCCCTCTTGTGGCGGTATAAATCTATAAGGAGAAGTATGTTGACTGCAATTCTAAACGTATTTATGAGGAAGTGAATCTCACACCAAATTAGTATTAAACAAATGTATCACACAAATAAGCATTTAAATACATGTTTAGAAGTATTTGAATATGTGTATTGCAAGGACTGCACCACCAAATTCCGGGGGGGGGGGGAGATAAGGTAAAGGTAAAGGGACCTCTGACCATTAGGTCCAGTCGTGATCGACGCTGGGGTTGCGGCGCTCATCTTGCTTTATTGGCCGAGGGAGCCGGTGTACAGCTTCTGGGTCATGTGGCCAGCATGACTAAGCCACTTCTGGCGAACCAGAGCAGCACATGGAAACGCTGTTTACCTTCCCGCCGGAGCAGTACCTATTTATCTACTTGCATTTTGATGTGCTTTCGAACTGCTAGGTTGGCAGGAGCAGGGACCGAGCAACAGGAGCTCACCCCGTCACGGGGATTCAAACCGCCGACCTTCTGATCAGCACGTCCTAGGCTCTGTGGTTTAACCCACAGCGCCACCCGCGTCCCTATCTGTGTGTGTACATGCAGCAAATACTTGCCGTCTTGTGTGCTGCTCTGGTATATTGGACGGTGACATGAAATTAATTGCCAGAAGAAACTGCCAGAAGGCCCTCGGCGCTGGACCTCAGTGTCCGGGCTGAACGTTGGGGGTGGAGATGCTCCTTCAGCTATACAGGACTGAAGCTGTTTAGGACTTTAAAGCTCAGCACCAACACTTTGTATTGTGCTTGGAAACATACTGGGAGCCAATGTAGGTCTTTTAAGACCGGTGTTATGTGGTCTCGGTGGCCGCTTCCAGTCACCAGTCTAGCTGCCGCATTCTGGATTAGTTGTAGTTCCCGACTCACCTTCAAAGGTATCCCCACATAGTGCGCATTGCAGTAGTCCAAGCGAGAGATAACTAGAGCATGCACCACTCTGGCAAGACAATCTGTGGGCAGGATGAGTCTCAGCCTGTGTACCAGATGGAGCTGGTAGACAGCTGCCCCGGACACAGAATTGACCTGCACCTCCATGGACAGCTGTGAGTCCAAAGGGACTTTTTCCGGTGATCAGCCAATACCTTAGAGGCTTCAAAGGGGATCCCCAAAGTGATAAAAATATTTATATTGCACCTTAATCTAAGAATGCTGCAGAATGTCACACAACCTCATTGACTCTAATGATGTGGTTTTGTGGACAGAAATATCTGCAGATGAGGGCTGGCTGTACACAGCTGAGTCAGGCACAGATTTCCTTTAAAGATACCTGTTTTGAAAGCTGATAATCTGTGGGTACTAATCTATCTAAAGGAGCATCTCCACCCCCATCATTCAGCCCCGACACTGAGGTCCAGCTCTGAGGGCCTTCTGGTGGTTCCCTCACTTTGAGAAGTGAGCTTACAGGAAACCAGGCAGAGGGCCTACTTGGTGGTGGCACCCGCCCTGTGGAACGCCGTCCCATGAGATGTCCAGGAAATAAACAACTATCTGACTTTTAGAAGACACCAGAAGGCAGCCCTCTTTAGGGTTTTTTTTAATGTTTGATGTTTTATTGCGCTTTTAATTCTGTTGGAAGCCATTATTATTATTATTATTATTATTATTATTATTATTATTATTATTTCACTTGGCTCAAATTTTGAAACTCCCTGCCTATTTGCATCAGGCAGGTACCAATGACCCCACAAACATCCTCTCTGCCTATCAGTGCCTGTTTGTTTTCAATCATGCTTTATTTTCTTTACAGTTCTTTTTCATTCTTACTCAGGCCACGGGTAGATTCCCCCAGTTTTCTTGTTATTAGAAAGGGCTCTTTTCTATTACCCACTTCTGACTCTGCCCTAGAAAAGCAGAAAACAGCTTCAGGGGCAACAGAAATGAGGTCTGAGGTGACAAGCGACTCCAATTCAAAGGCCCGCGAACAAGTGAGAGACAGCGAGCCACGTTCCGTTTTCCTCCCAGCAGACGCGCTGCGGTTCTTTGTCACCCAAGGCAATCGACACACTCATGAAAATGTATCATTATGATTTCCAGCCCGCCTCTGACAATCTTGTTACCACATTTCCTGTCGAGCAAAAACAACCCTTTTCGGGGTGGTTTGATTTACAGGCATGGGCCAACGGAAAAGAAACAAACAAAATTCAGTCTGGTTGCGTTTGTTGTCATCAGGGCTGGATCGGAGAAGCAAAACTATCGGCTCCGGCCGCTTGGGGTCCAATTTGAAGTGGCATTGCCAGTTCAGGTCATCCGGCATTCAAGTAATTGGGAAACAGAGGTGTTTGCCTGCTAGAATAACACCCACAAATGCCTGCTCTATATGGAGGTGCGACTGCCACAATCGCTTGGGGGAAGGTGATCCGTTGCGTATTCCAGAAGTCGTCGGTTATTTCAGTGGGTGTAATGTGGCTCTAGATTTCACTGTTTTGTTTCATTTTTATGACTAGGGGCGTGATGCCACGTGGTCAGGAAATCATACATTTCCCAAGATTTCTCCAATGAAAATAGGGCTATCCTATTCAACAACAACAATTTTATTATTTATACCTCCATCCATCTGACTGGGTTCCCCCAGCCACTCTGGGTGGCTTCCAACATATATAAAAACATAGTAAAACATTAAACATTTTTTTAAAAAAGACTTCCCTATACAGTGGTACCTCGGGTTAAGAACTTAATCCGTTCCAGAGGTCCGTTCTTAACCTGAAACTGTTCTTAACCTGAAGCACCACTTTAGCTAATGGGGCCTCCCACTGCTGCCGCGCCATCAGAGCATGATTTCTGTTCTCATTCTGAAGCAAAGTTCTGAACCTGAGGTGCTATTTCTGGGTTAGCGGAGTCTGTAACCTGAAGAGTCTGTAACCTGAGGTGGTTGGATAACACCCTCCAACATTTCTCCAATGAAAATAGGGACTTCTTAAGGGAACAGAGGGACATTCTGGTTTCAAATCAGAAACCGGGGTGTCTTCTGTAGGAAAACAGGGACACTTGGACGGTCTGAAATCACAGCTATACAGTGGTACCTCTGGATACGAATGGGATACATTTCGGAGCCCTGTTCGCATCCTGAAGTAAACGTAAGACGATTCTGTGGGTCGCATTTCACCGCTTCCACGCATGTGCGGGACATCATTTTGAGCGTCTGCGCATGCGTGAACGGTGAAACCCGGAAGTAATGCACTCTGTTACTTCCAGGTCGCACTTCATTACTTCCAGGTCGCCTCGGAGCTCAACCCCAAAATATTCACCCCAAAGCTACTTCAACCCAAGGTATGTCTGTAATAGCTATAGAAACACTCCACATTTATATGTGTTCTATTCACTTCTCATTACCCTCGACTAACCCATAAGGTAGACCGCCCTTAGAGTATCCTTGCTTTCAACATGGTGTGCTAGTGGTCACTTAAACATGTGCCTACCTGTGCTATCAAGAACCACAAGGATGAACACCATTTCTGCCATGGACATAGCTGAGAGGAGCTGTAGGTCACCTCTCCACCCGACATAGATTTTAAGTCCAAAGCCGTTTTCGAATCCTTGCTTGCCTAATCACCTGCTTCAACGAGACACTTTTCTATTTAAATAAATAAATGAAAAGAATATAGATTTTGTCTCTAGGGTTTCCCGTTCCAGGAAGCAAGGCAGTTAATCACTCATTTCAAAACTATTAATTTTATCTTGTTAATATTGAGTTTAATACTTTCAATATATATCCAGTCTTTCAATCTTCATAAAAACTCTTCTAACCTGACCTAATTGCATTTGCGAAGGTTGGATGTGCTGATGCGACAGGTTTTAACCCTAAAAGCTGTCCATGTCTTTGGGAGAGAGAATGTCGGCTATGGCATTTGCTTCCTCAGACAGGCCCAACATCAGCCCCTGCCACGGTGAGGCGAATGTCAGAGCTCAGGATCCCTGGAAGGCTCACCACAGCTCACACCAAACTCTCTTGAGATGATGATGATGATGATGATTACTCTCCAGCGTTGTGAAGAGCTTCCCTAAACAGAGCTGCCTTTAAATGTCTTCTAAAGGTCTTTGACATGTGGTGGGAGGGCGTTCCACAGAGTAGGTGCCACTACTTAGAAGGCCCTCTGCCTGGTTCCTTGTAACTTGGCTTCTTGCAGTGAGGGAAGTGCCAGAAGGCCCTCGGCGCTGGACCTCAGTGTCCGGGATGAACGATGGGGGTGGAGATGCTCCTTCAGAGATACTGGACCGAGGCTATTTAGCAATAAACCATATCATAGCACAGCCTGTACTATCATGGCTTTCCTCCCTGTTTCAAATGGGGCAAAGTGAGAGTGACCACTGAGGCTGAGAGAGAATGGTTTGCCTGCTGCTGAATTTGTGGCAGACATGAGATTTGAGTCTGAGTCCTCTTCCCGATTTGCAACACACTCTCTTAACCACTATGCTACTCCTGGCTCCCCTTCATGGATCACTGCCTTGCCGTGGCGAAGGGGCTTGAATAACTCAGAGAAGCTATGAACTATGCCAAGCAGGGCACCCAAGATGGACAGGTCATAGTGGAGAGTTTTGACCAAACGTGATCCACCTGGAGCAGGACCTCCTGGCAAATAGAAGGGGAAGAAATGGAGGCAGTGAGAGATTTTACTTTCTTGGGCTCCATGATCACTGCAGATGGTGACAGCAGTCACAAAATTAAAAGACACCTGCTTCTTAGGAGAAAAGCAATGACAAACCTAGACAGCATGTTAAAAAGCAGAGACATCACCATGCCAACAAAGGTCCGTATAGTTAAAGCTATGGTTTTCCCAGTAGTGATGTATGGAAGTGAGAGCTGGACCATAAAGAAGGCTGATCGCCAAAGAATTGATGCTTTTGAATTCTGGTGCTGGAGGAGACTCTTGAGAGTCCCATGGACTACAAGAAGATCAAACCGATCCATTCTGAAGGCAATCAGCCCTGAGTGCTCACTGGAAGGACAGATCCTGAAGCTGAGGCTGCAATACTTTGGCCACCTCGTGAGAAGAAAAGACTCCCTGGAAAAGACCCTGATGTTGGGAAAGATGGAGAGCACAAGGAGAAGGGGACGACAGAGGACGAGATGGTTGGACAGTCCATGGAGTCACGAAGAGTCGGACACGACTAAATGACTAAACAACAACAACTCCTGGCTCATATTGGATATGTAAGCTCATTCCCGATTTTTGAGCACCAAACCAAGGCCTTCGTTGTCTCCTTTTGGCTTTGGTTCTGTCACTTGAACCTGTAATTTTGCACCTCAGCAGAAACCAGCAGGTGCTGAGGTATGGCCTCGAAAACATCCTGTTTTGCTTATGGCTTATGGCAAACGAAACAAGAGAACACATTTGCCAGCAGCAAGAAGCATGAAACCTAAAGTGATCGCCACATGCTGAGTGTCTCGTATGCCTTAGTCCTGTAGGGGATCAAATGCAATTTGCTGTTAAAGGGAAATATCACCAAGAAGAGAAAAACGCATCATCTTCCTCCCCAGTCGTGTATATTCATTTGCCCTGTGTCTTAAGCTTTTCTTGGATACCGTATTTTTTGCTCTATAAGACTCACTTTTTCCCTCCTAAAAAGTAAGGGGAAATGTGTGTGCGTCTTATGGAGCGAATGCAGGCTGCGCAGCTATCCCAGAAGCCAGAACAGCAAGAGGGATTGCTGCTTTCGCTGCGCAGCAATCCCTCTTGCTGTTCTGGCTTCTGAGATTCAGAAT
Organism: Podarcis gaigeae; assembly: GCF_964106915.1. NCBI lineage: Eukaryota > Metazoa > Chordata > Lepidosauria > Squamata > Lacertidae > Podarcis > Podarcis gaigeae. Next base: position 65,603 of record NW_028153328.1, read on the forward strand.
ATTTTTTTTCTCGTTTTCCTCCTCCAAAAACTAGATGCGTCTTATGGAGCGAAAAATACGGCGATTCTCTCCCACCCAGTCAGCTGAAGGAGATCAGAGTTCTTCAGAGAGACGTAACTTCGAATCTTCTGTCATCTTTGGTGGCTATGTGGTGTCAGTCAGAATTATTGGAGACAACTATTGGAAAGACTATATCCTATGGCTGAACATATGGGGCTGAGATAGGCAAGTAAATGACATTGGAAATAAATATTGAGGGGTGAAATGGGGGGGGCTGCAGAATCTGTTTCTGCTGAATGATCATAAAATGAACTCAAGGGGATTAGTTTCCAAGAGGCAGATACTGATTGAGTGCCTGAGATTGGAACTGCTGAGCACTTTGCATTTTTGAAAAATAAAACTCCATAAAACTGAAGTTGGATTTACATGATGAATCTTCCTCAGTATTTCAAAGATGTCAATGTGTGGGGTTTTTTAATACTAAAAAAAAAAGTGATAGTATTTAATGTGTGCCGCAGTTAAATCTTTCGCTTTGATCATTAGAACTGATTTATTTCATGTTAAAAGTTGATATCCCCGGCCATCTGAGAACTTACTGCTTTGCTAAGGCACTAAATAGCATGGAGATAGTAATTTAGATGAAAATTCCTCACTCTTCTGCACCTTGATTTTATGCATTCATTATATCTATGTATGTGTGAAAATATAGAAGTGCTGATCCATCTAATTCATTTTACTGTGAAAACTGACTAATCTTTTCTTTCCCCCCCCCCCGCCCCAGGTGAATTGAACTGATAATCATAGAACAGAAATGCAGACCTCTAAATTTCAGCTCACTAGGGAAATGGCAATTTAATATAATGTTCTCTCAGACTGCAATTCTGTACATGAGAGGTGGGGAACCTGTGACCCCTCTGGATGAGGGGACTGGCAAAAAGAATGTATAAATATATATTTATATATATATTATTGATTTTAACAACTGAGGAGTACAAAAGTGCAGAGATGCAAGGAAAAAAGAAAAACCGATCACAGGCTCCGAAAAGAAAAGTTAAGTTCTACAAGAACTTCCTGACAGTAAGAGCTGTTTGACAGTGGAATTTGCTGCCAAGGAGTGTGGTGGAGTCTCCTTCTTTGGAGGTCTTTAAGCAGAGGCTTGACAACCATATGTCAGGAGCGCTCTGATGGTGTTTCCTGCTTGGCAGGGGGTTGGACTCGATGGCCCTTGTGGTCTCTTCCAACTCTATGATTCTATGATTCTATGAAATTAGCCTGAAAGCATTCCTTCCAAACAATACCACCAAATAACAAACATAAACAGACTTCTCTTGTGGGTTTATTATATCTCGGAAGATCAATCATGTGTCACTGGAGGTTTTGCTGAGGAGGTGGATTTCTCTACATACCGTATTTTTCGCTCTATAAGACGCACCAGACCACAAGACGCATCTAGTTTTTGGAGGAGGAAAACAAGAAGAAAAAAATTCTGAATCTCAGAAGCCAGAACAGCAAGAGGGATCACTGCAATCCCTCTTGCTGTTCTGGCTTCTGGGATAGCTGCGCAGCCTGCATTCACTCCATAAAATGCACACACATTTCCCCTTACTTTTTAGGAGGGAAAGGGTGAGTCTTATAGAGCAAAAAATATGGTCACTTATGCAACCAGGTTGCGTGCAACCAAGTTGCCCACAAACCAGGCATTTAGGGGGAGTGAGGCTCTCTGTTTATCCAACACCAAACACTGAAACCAGTCCCTGTTTTCGATATAGCAGAAATCTTCGTTTGAGTGGCTGCTATTAAGAACGCCACTGATTCTTTATGTATGATATTCAGATTGTTATCAGCCTCCAGGGACAAGGGAGATAGCATTGGGTCCTAATTAAGATGCTGACAAGCACAGATGTATTTTCAAATGGTGACTCCCACAAAGCTTTAATAGTGATACAGCACCACCACATATGCCTGTAGGAGCCAAGAGTCTCACAGCCTCTCCAACATTTGGTATTGGGGGGATAATGAATTGTTTTTATGTGTTTGGCCACTGTGAGAACAGGATGTTGGACTGAATGATGATGATGATGATGATGATGATTAATAATAATAATAATAATAATAATAATAATAATAATAAACTTTTATTTATACCCCGCCCTCCCCAGCCAAGACCAGGCTAACAACCAATAATAAAAACAAGTTGATTAAAATACAATTTAAAAGATTAAGATACAACATTAAAACATTAGGGTGCAATCTCTTCACAGGAGGAGAAAGGAAAAGAAAGAGTGGGAGGGAATCAAATTGACTCCAAGCCAAAGGCCAGGCGGAACAACTCTGTCTTACAGGCCCTGCGGAAAGAAATCAGATCCCGCAGGGCACTGGTCTCACGAGACAGAGCATTCCACCAGGCTGGAGCCAGTGTTAAGAAGGCCCTGGCTCTGGTTGAGGCTAATCTAACTTCCTTAGGGCCCGGGACCCTTAGGGTGTTGCTATATATGGACCTTATGGTCCTCCGTGGGGCATACCAGGAGAGGCGGTCCCGTAGGTTCGCCTACCATTATGCCATTGGCTCCCATTTCTCCTCCTTTCCAACATGTGCTTCATTGGGGAAGATCAATTAAGAATATGAGAGCAGCCTGATGGATCAGACCAGTGGCCCCATCTACTCCAGCATCGTGTTCTCACAATGGCAAAGCAAGTGCCTATGTATGTGAAGCCCACCAGCAAAATCAGAACCCAAGGGCACCCTCTCCTTCTTCACTTTCCAGCAGCTGGTCTTCAGAAGCAACAGCCTCCAACCAGAGAGGCAGAAGCGAGCATCAGGGTTAGGAGACCCTGAGAGCCTTATCAGCCCGTGTTGTCCTTACACGGGCCTCATTCTTGTAACTCGGTTTTCTAAAACCCTCTGAATTCTCTTATCAGCTTGAGACAACTTCCTTCCTCAAAGCAATTCTGCACACGCATCTCAGCTCTCCCTTATCGGCAGAGCTTCTGTACTTAAGTGACCCGATATGTATCAAAGCTGCCTTATCGCAGACAGAAGCGAGGGATTCTCACGCGTCCGAAGCGGCAAAGTGTTGCGCTACATAAATCTGCAACCAGAAACGGCCCTTTGAAGCATAAACATGGCCTGAGGCTCCCAGACATCACAAGAGCCTAATTCTGTTGTGGTCAGACTGGAGGGACAGGATACCCAAAACCTGACTGTGTAGTCACCCCAACTAGGCCTCAAGACTTCCCAAATTCTTTCTTTGAGGATTCAACAGCTAAAATGCATTAGCTAGAGCTGTATTTCTTTCTCTCAGGATGCAAACTTAAAATATGCATTAGCTTTTGCTGTATAACAAAAAGTAGCTGAAATGAACAAAGCTTTCTCCTCTTCTCAGTAAAAGATGGCCTTGCCAGCAGCGCATCCAGCTTGTCTTAGCCAATTGCAACTTTCTTGGCCCGCTGACGCACAGACCCTGGGAATGGCGCCAGGAGTACAGAAACAAATTCTATTCATGCTCAAGGATGCAAACTTGCGAGGCTGAATCCCTGGGAAAGGGGGGGGAGGGGATCTGAAAAAAGGATATAAATCTTTTTCTGCGGGTTAAGTTGTTGAGGGATGATTTCTTTTCCTGAGATAAAACGCCTTCTGTTTCGACCGCCAAACCTCTCAGGGGAGCATTTGCAACCGTTTGGCACCATTTTTGAGTGAATGACCGAAAGTCAGATTTTTGATCAAATTGTGACCCCGGGGCTTAGGGATTTTTTCAAAAAAATCTTTTTCTGCCGGTTAAGTAGCCGAGGGCTGATTTCTTTTCCTGAGATAAAAAGCCTTCTGTTTCGACCACCAAACCTCTCAGGGGAGCATTTGCAACCGTTTGGCAACATTTTTGAGTGAATGGCCGAAAGTCAGATTTTTGATGAAGTTGTGACCCCGGGGCTTAGGGATTTTTTCAAAAAAAAAATTCTGCAGGTTAAGTTGTCGAGGGCTGATTTCTTTTCCTATGATAAAAAGCCTTCTGTTTCGACCGCCAAACCCCTCAGGGGAGCATTTGCAACCGTTGGGCAAAATTTTTGAGTGAATGGCCGAAAGTCAGATTTTTGATGAAATTGCGACTCCGGGGCTTAGGGATTTTTTCAAAAGAAACTTTTTCTGCCGGTTAAGTTGTCGAGGGCTGATTTCTTTTCCTGAGATAAAAAGCCTTCTGTTTCGAACGTCAAACCTCTCAGGGGAGTATTTGCAACCGTTTGGGAACATTTTTGAGTGAATGGCCGAAAGTCAGATTTTTGATGAAATTGTGACTCCGGGGCTTAGGGATTTTTTCAAAAAAATCGCTTTCTGCCTGTTAAGTTGACGAGGGCTCATTTCTTTTCCTGTGATGAAAAGCCTTCTGTTTCGACTGCCAAACCTCTCAGGGGAGCATTTGCAACCGTTTCGCACCATTTTTGAGTGAATGGCCGAAATTCGGATTTTTTCAAAAGAATCTTTTTCTCCCGGTTAAGTTGTCGAGGGCTAATTTCTTTTCCTGAGATAAAAAGCCTTCTGTTTCGACTGCCAAACCTCTCAGGGCAGCATTTTCAACCGTTTGGCAACATTTTTGAGTGAATGGCCGAAAGTCAGACTTTTGATGAAATTGCGACTCCGGGGCTTAGGGATTTTTTCAAAAGAAACTTTTTCTGCCGGTTAAGTTGTTAAGGGCTGATATCTTTTCCTGAGATAATAATAATAATAATAATAATAATAATAATAATAATAATAATAATAATAATTTTTTATTTATATCCCGCCCTCCCCAGCCAAGGCCGGGCTCAGAGTGGCTTACAAGCAATAATAAAAACAAGATGAATGATTACAAACTTAAAAACAAAAATAAAACACAACAATTAAAATAATGGAACATTAAAATATTAAAATGTAGCCTCATCGCAGGAGGAGAAGGAAAAGAAGGGGAAAAGAGAGAGAGAGGGAGGGAGGGAGGGAGGGAGGGAGGGAGGGAATCAAACTGGCTCCAAGCCAAAGGCCAGGCGGAACAACTCTGTCTTACAGGCCCTGCGGAAAGAAATCAGATCCTGCAGGGCCCTGGTCTCGTGAGGCAGAGCGTTCCACCAGGCCGGAGCCAGAGTTGAAAAGGCCCTGGCTCTGGTCGAAGCCAATCTAACTTCCTTAGGGCCCGGGACCACTAGGGTGTTGTTATTTATGGACCTTGAGGCTCTCCGTGGGGCATACCAGGAGAGGCGGTCCCGGAGGTATGAGGGTCCTAGGCCGTGAAGGGCTTTAAAGGTCAAAAGCAGCACCTTAAATCTGACCCTGTACTCCACCGGGAACCAGTGCAGCTTGAAAAGCACTGGGTGAATATGCTCCCATGGCAGAGACCCCGTGAGGAGCCTCGCTGCAGCATTCTGTACCCGCTGGAGTTTCTGGGACAGCTTCAAGGGCAGCCCCGCGTAGAGCGAATTACAGTAGTCAAGCCTGGAGATGACCGTCGCATGGATCACTGTGGCCAAGTCAGGGCGGGAAAGGTAAGGGACCAACTGCTTGATGCGGCGAAGGTGGAAAAATGTCGCCTTGGCTGTTGCTGTAACCTGCGCCTCCATGGAAAGGGAGGCGTCAAGGATTACACCCAAACTCTTAACGGAAAGCAATGGCACTAATTGGGCCCCCGCAAGAGAAGGGAGTTGGTCCCTCATCCCCATGCCATCCCGACCTAGCCATAGGACCTCTGTCTTCGAAGGATTTAGTTTCAATCGGCTCCCACGAAACCATCCAGCCACAGCTTCCAAGCATCTGGTCAATGTGTTTGGGGCCGAGTCGGTGTGGCCATCCATCAGCAGATAGAGCTGAGTGTCATCAGCATATTGGTGACAGCCCAGCCCAAAGCTCCGGATAATCTGGGCAAGGGGGCGCATAAAGATGTTAAAAAGCATCGGGGAGAGAATTGCGCCCTGCGGCACTCCACACACCAAGGAGTGGCGCGACGACATTTCCCTCCCTAGTGCCACCCTCTGTCCCCGACCAGAGATAAAAGAGCACAACCAGTTACGGGCTATGCCCTGTATCCCCACGTCTGCGAGGCGGTGGTCCAGAAGATCATGATCGACCATGTCAAAGGCTGCTGACAAATCTAAAAGGATCAGCAGTCCTGACCCGCTTCGATCCAGTTGTCTACGGAGATCATCTGTTAAGGCAACCAGAGCCGTCTCCGTCCCAAAACCAGGACGGAAACCGGACTGAAATGGATCTAATGCCGATGTTTCCTCCAGAAACCTACCAAGCTGCTCAGCAACCGCTCTCTCAATTACCTTACCCAGGTATGGAAGATTTGAAACTGGGCGGTAATTGGATAGGTCTAAGGGATCTAATGAAGTTTTTTTTAAGAGTGGACACACCACTGCCTCCTTCAGTTCCCCTGGGAATGTCCCCGTGTCAAGGGACAAATTGATAATTTCAACCAGAGGGGTCCGCGCAACATCTGGACACTCCCTAATCAGCCAAGACGGGCACGGATCAAGGAGGCAGGTGGTGGGCCTACTAACTTGGAGGAATCTATCCACATCAGTAGGGAGTATCCGATCAAAATGGTCCAACACTGGACCTGAAGTCATTCGAGGGGCCTCCAGTTCAGTCACTGTATCTAAATTGGCAGGGAGGTCACGGCGGAGCAATAGGACTTTATCCGCAAAAAAACTCGCGAATGCCTCACAGCTGTGGGTCGAATTTGTGCTTAAATTTGATTGTCCTCCTAAGGACGTTATTGACCTAATTATTCTAAAAAGTTGTGCCGGGCGAGAGCTAGCGGATGCAATGGAAGCTGCAAAGTAAGATTTCTTAGCAGCTTTCATAGCCATCTCATAGGCTTTCATAAGCATCCTATAAGATGTTCTTGAGGCTCCGTCACGAGTCCGTCGCCATACTCGCTCTAGCCGTCTGAGATCCCGCTTCATTTTCCGGAGCTCCTCAGTAAACCAAGGGGCCCGGTTTCGACAGGGTCGCAGAGGGCGCTTAGGTGCGATCTCATCAATGGCTGTCAAGAGCCGGTTATTCCAGTCCTCAACAAGGTCATCTAATGAGTCGCCAGGAGGAGCAGGGTTCCGCAAGGCTTGTCGGAATCTATCAGGATCCATCAGTTTTAGCGGACGAGCCCAAATAGGTTCGCCACCCGAGCCAGGGAGGAGCGGGAAGTCAATCTTGGCTTTCAGAGCGTAGTGATCAGACCATGGCACTTCCACAGCAGGGAGCATGATCACATCTATGCCAGCCCCAAAGATCAGATCCAGCGTGTGGCCTGCTTGATGGGTAGGGCCCAAAACAACCTGGGAGAGCCCTAGTGTTGCCATGGAAGTCACTAGGTCCAGAGCCTGTGAGGAGGGAGCGGCATCGGCATGGACATTGAAGTCTCCCAAAACCAGTAGGTTTGGGAACTCCAAGGCCCAGCCTGCCACCACCTCCAGCAGGTCTGACAGGGTGGCTGCAGGTGTGCTGGGTGGTCAGTACACCAGCCAGACAGCCAAGCTCTCCTTGGTGCCCCACACGAGACCAACACATTCAATGCCGGAGATCGCCGGTGATGGCAGAGCTCTGAAAGAGCAATCCTCCCGGAATAACAACGCTACTCCTCCCCCCCGACCCACAGTCCGCGATTGATGGAGGATAGAGAAACCTGGGGGTGTTATCTCATGTAGGGAGACTACTTCGCCTTCCCGTACCCAGGTCTCCGTCACGCAAGCCAGGTCAATCCCCTGCGAGACAAAAAAGTCACGCATGGTGGCGGTTTTGTTGCCTATGGACCTGGCATTGCAAAGCACCAATGTCGGAGGTGTGTAATCCTTGCTCTTCCTACCCTCATGCCTTGGGATGGGGCGTAGATTGGAAGGGGTACGAGGATCACTGCATCTCGAAACCCTTCGCCGATAGAGATATCTAGCCCCACCGCCATTCCTCCCTAGCCCTTCAATTGTGGAAATCCCAGATCCCATACTAGCCTCCCCAATAGATGGGTAACATCCCCTCAATAACAAGTCATCCTTGGGCCAGGACTCATGGGTCAAAATGGTATGGGAAAGAGGTGGAGGTCTGATAGGGTAAGTATCCCTAGAAGATAAAACCCAACCAACCGCACCCCAAGTGGGGGGGACAGTCCCATGGTGTTTCATTAACTGTCAATCCCCCTTTCCCTCCTGGGTTAATTGGAGGATTATTGGTTCTATCTGTGGCTGTGGAAGTATTAATGAGGTATGTGTTATAAAATGTGGATCACTGGCCAACAAAGAGCCAGATTCAAATTCGGAAGATCTGTCAATCCTGTCTCGCCAGGAGTACAGTAGAGAAGGCTGATCATTCTGATAAGTTTTTGGAACATTAGGCAAAGGTCCAGATGTAGATTTGGTGCTGGATATCTCCAGATTGTCAGCAACATAGAGTTCTTTATGTGTTGTTGCCATGGAAATGTCGGAGGCGCCAAATTCCTCATCTAATTTGGTGTCGTTTGAAAAGGGAACAGGGAGTTGCACTGATGTCTTTCGATGGGATAAAGAGCTGTTGGACGTCTTTAAATATTGTGCTCTAGGCTCTACTGTCCTTATATTTTGGGTAGAAATCTCAGTCTTTATACTCATTAGCCTCTTCTTCAGGTCTTGTAATTCTAGGCTTACAGAGTTCTTTTCTTCCTTCGGGCAATTAGTATTTCTAGTGTTGAGCTTGGTTTCCTTTATCCGCATTAGCTTTGACTCTATGCAAGGGACCAATTGCCTCCTTGTTTCGTCCTTAAATACCCTCACTGGGCGGAGAGAATGGAACCACCATAGGGTATCCTTTATCTCCATGAGTCGATATGGGAGGGTTGATGACCTAAAGGTCATAAATAGGCGCATGGTGTTTCTCAAGGTAGGCAGGAAGTGGAAGTTTTCTAGATCTACATTTCGGTAATGGTAATTCAGGAGCTGAGACAAGGACATAGTAATTTGTCTGTGGTTCATCCACCTATGAGTGTATTGGTGAATCTCAAGCATTATCTGGTTCGTTTGCAAGACTTGACAGGACCTCACTTCATCCATAATTTGAGTTGGTGAGTTGTTAACAGAGTCATTTCTTATCATCCTTTTAAGCCCTTGGGCATTTAAAGGGGAGGAACTAGTATCCAATTGTTTCTCAATGTTAACTATAAAGGTGAGGATTTCATCCAGTCTTTGGAGAACCAGAACCATAGTTTCTGTAGACAACATGCAAATCTCTTGGTAGGGGTGCGTATCCAGAATCGGTTGAAAGCAGGCTCCTCTGATATCTTGTTCTAGAGGCATGGGTGGGTCAGCGTTAGGAGTGGGAGGAATCCCTCCTGCTCTTGCCCTCTTGGACGGATTAGCTTTTTCTGGGAGGAGGGGGGTCGGGTCATTGACATCCTCCTTAAGGGGGGGTGAGGTTCCTCCAACGTTATTACTCACTGTTTGTTCTATTTGCTCCATTTTCTCGGTTTCCTCAACCCGCTCTGTTTCTGAGCCAGTGCAGATAGCGTTGGCTCTCTGTCGATTCTTTGTTTTAGAGGAATTGTGAGTCTCAATAGTGGTCTTCTGGCTCTTTGCACCTCGTTTCTCTTTCCGGCAGGCATTCTCAATAAGGAAGTGACAGTTGGAGGAGTGTCACTCCAATGAGGAGTGACAGTTGGAGAACTAGGCCTCAAACCTTCCGGCCTAAAAGAGCAGGTTTTAGCAGGGAAAGCCACACCTCTCCTTGAACACACTCAGAGGTGGATATTTAAAGCACAGCCTGGAAAGAACAGGACAAAAATTTAAGTGTGGATAAGCCCTTAGATTTTAAAAAGAAGGAGATGTTCCTGCCTCTCTCATGGCGTTCAACCCTTCTGGGCTGCCCTCGGAATGCACATAAAAAACCTTCTCTTTCATCCGCCAAACCTCTCAGGGAAGCATTTGAAACCGTTTGGCAACATTTTTGAGTGAATGGCCGAAAGTCAGATTTTTTATGAAATTGTGACCTTGGGGCTTAGGGATTTTTTTCAAAAAAACCTTTTTCTGCCAGTTAAGTTGTCGAGGGCTGATTTCTTTTCCTGAGATAAAAAGCCTTCTGTTTCGACCGCCAAACCTCTCAGGGCATCATTTTTAACCGTTTGGCAACATTTTTGACTGAATGGCCGAAAGTCAGACTTTTGATGAAAAAGTTACTCAGGGATTTGATGAAATAGTTACTCAGGGATTTTTTCAAAAAAAAATTTTTGCAGGTTAAGTTGTCAAGGGCTGATTTCTTTTCCTGTGATAAAAAGCCTTCTGTTTCGACAGCCAAACCTCTCAGGGGAGCATTTGCAACCGATTCGCACCGTTTTTGAGGGAATGGCCGAAAGTCAAATTTTTGATGAAATTGTGACCTCGGGGCTTAGGGATTATTTTCAAAAAAATCTTTCTCTGCCAGTTAAGTTGTCGAGGGCTGATTTCTTTTCCTGAGATAAAAAGCCTTCTGTTTCAACCGCCAAACCTCTCAGGGGAGCATTTGCAACCATTTGACAACATTTTTGAGTGAATGGCCGAAAGTCAGATTTTTGATGAAATTGTGACCTTGGGGCTTAGGGATTTTTTCAAAAAAACCTTTTTCTGCCAGTTAAGTGATTGGTAGCCTCAATCACAGAGGTTTTTCCAATTGTTTTCATATAAAGTAGTGGGGCGGGGGGAATGGCTTCTCAGTGTTTGTATGTTGATCCCCGTTTACACTATTATGTTAAAAAGTAGACCAGAATTTAGTGGCGTTGGATATTTTGGGTCCCAGAATGTCCCCGCCAGCAGTGGCTGCATAAAATCCATTAGTCAGAACTGAGCGATGGGCAACACACTGTCGTGAGTCAGGAGCTGTGTGAGGAGCCCGTAGTCAAAATAAGGGATATGACTTAGATTATATCTTACCGGCCCAGTGGTATTTCCTACTTTCTTCAGTAGGCACCATTTTTGAGTGAATGGCCGAAAGTCAGATTTTTGATGAAATTGTGACCCCGGGGCTTAGGGATTTTTTCAAAAAAATCTTTTTCTGCCGGTTAAGTTGTCATGGGGTGATTTCTTTTCCTGTGATAAAAAGCCTTCTGTTTCGACCGCCAAACCTCTCAGGGGAGCATTTGCAACCGTTTGGCACCATTTTTGAGTGAATGGCCGAAAGTCAGATTTTTGATGAAATTGTGACCCCGGGGCTTAGGGATTTTTTCAAAAAAATCTTTTTCTGCCGGTTAAGTTGTCGAGGGCTGATTTCTTTTGCTGTGATAAAAAACCTTCTGTTTTGACCACCAAACCTCTCAGGGGAGCATTTGCATCTGTTTGGCACCATTTTTGAGTGGTGGATTGGTAGTAAAATAGCTTTAAAGTAGTAGTAAAGTAGTAGAAAAATGGTAGTATAGTAATAGTAAAATGATAGTAAAACAGTAGTGAAGCAGCAGCAATGTAGTAGTAAAAGGGTAGTAAAGTAGTAGTAAAATGGTAGTAAAGTAGTAGTAAAGTAGTAGTAAAATGGTAGAAAAGTAGTAGTAAAATGGTAGTAAAGTAGTAGTAAAGCGGCAGTAAAGCAGTAGTAGAGTAGTAGTAAAACAATAGTAAAGTAGTAGTGAAGTAGTAGTAAAACAGTAATAAAGTAGTAGTAAGAATGACCTCAGAAGTGTTCGTTGTACAAAAAGGCGCCATGTTGGTAGCCTCAATCACAGAGGTTTTTCCAATTGTTTCCAAATAAAGTAGTGGGGCGGGGGGAATGGCTTCTCAGTGTTTGTATGTTGATCCCTGTTTACACTATTAAAAAGTAGACCAGAATTTAGTGGCGTTGGATATTTTGGGTCCCAAAATGTCCCCGCCAGCAGTGGCTGCATAAAATCGTGAGTCAGGAGCTGTGTGAGGAGCCCGTAGTCAAAACTGAGGTGAGGACAAAAGCATACCCTCCAACATTTCTCCGATGAAAATAGGGGTGCCTTGTTCTGTAACAACAATTTTACTACAGTGGTACCTTAGGTTAAGTACTTAGTTCGTTCCGGAGGTCCGTTCTTAAACTGAAACTCTTCTTAACCTGAAGCACCACTTTAGCTAATGGGGCCTCCTGCTGTCGCTGCGCCGCCGGATCATGATTTCTGTTCTCAGAAGCAAATTTCTTAACCTGAAGCACTATTTCTGGGTTAGCGGAGTCTGTAACCTGAAGCATCTGTAACCTGAAGCATATGTAACCCGAGGTACCACTGTATTTATACCACATCCATCTGCCTCGGTTGCTCTAGCCACTCTGGGCGGCTTCCAAAACATATAAAAAGGTAATAAAACAGTAAACATAAAAAAACTTCCCTATGTTGTTGTTGTTTAGTCGTTTAGTCGTGTCTGACTCTTCGTGACCGCATGGACCAGAGCACGCCAGGCACCTCTGTCCTCCACTACCTCCCGCAGTTTGGTCAAACTCATGCTGGTAACCTCGAAAACACTATCCAACCATCTCGTCCTCTGTCGCCCCCTTCTCCTTGTGCCCTCCATCTTCCGGCAATCTTAATTCCAGCTTGGGATTCATCCAGCCCAGCCTTTTGCATGATGCATTCTGCATATAAATTAAATAAGCAGGGAGACAAAATACAGCCCTGTCGTACTCCTTTTCCAATTTTGAACCAATCAGTTGTTCCATATCCAGTTCTAACTGTAGCTTCTTGTCCCACATAGAGATTTCTCAGGAGACAGATGAGGTGATCAGGCACTCCCATTTCTTTAAGAACTTGCCATAGTTTGCTGTGGTCGACACAGTCAAAGGCTTTTGCATAGTCAATGAAGCAGAAGTAGATGTCTTTCTGGAACTCTCTAGCTTTCTCCATAGTCCAGCGCATGTTTGCAATTTGGTCTCTGGTTCCTCTGCCTCTTCTAAATCCAGCTTGCACTTCTGGGAGTTCTCGATCCACATACTGCTTGAGCCTTCCTTGTAGAATTTTAAGCATAACCTTGCTAGCGTGTGAAATGAGTGCAATTGTGCAGTAGTTGGAGCATTCTTTGGCACTGCCCTTCTTTGGGATTGGGATGTAGACTGATCTTCTCCAATCTTCTGGCCACTGCTGAGTTTTCCAAATTTGCTGGCATATTGAGTGTAGCACCTTAACAGCATCATCTTTTAAAATTTTAAATAGTTCAGTTGGAATACCATCACTTCCACTGTTATTTGCAGTGGTTTCTAAGGCCCATTTGACTTCACTTTCCAGGAGGTCTGGCTCAAGGTCAGCAACCACACTACCTGGGGTGTACGAAACATCCATATCTTTCTGGTATAATTCCTCTGTGTATTCTTGCCACCTCTTCTTGATGTCTTCTGCTTCTGTTAGGTCCTTACCACTTTTGTCCTTTATTATGGTAATCTTTGTACGAAACGTTCCTTTCATATCTCCAATTTTCTTGAACAGATCTCTGGTTCTTCCCATTCTGTTGTTTTCCTCTATTGTTTGCATTGCTCGTTTAAGAAGGCCTTCTTGTCTCTCCTTGCTATTCTTTGGAAATCTGCATTCAATTTCCTGTATCTTTCACTATCTCCCTCGCATTTTGCTTGCCTTCTCTCCTCCACTATTTGTAAGGCCTCGTTAGACAGCCACTTTGCTTTCTTGCATTTCCTTTTCATTGGGATGGTTTTCGTTGTTGCCTCCTGTACAATGTTACGAGCCTCCATCCATAGTTCTTCAGGCACTCTGTCCACCAAATCCAAATCCTTAAACCTGTTTGTCACTTCCACTGTGTATTCATAAGGGATTTGACTTAGATTATATCTTACCGGCCCAGTGGTTTTTCCAACTTGCTTCAGTTTAAGCTTGAATTTTGCTATAAGAAGCTGATGGTCTGAGCCACAGTCAGCTCCAGGTCTTGTTTTTGCTGACTGTATAGAGCTTCTCCATCTTTGGCTGCAGAGAATATAATCAATCTGATTTTGATGCTGCCCATCTGGTGATGTCCATGTGTAGAGTCGTCTCTTGTGTTGTTGGAAAAGTGTGTTTGTGATGACCAGCTTCTTTTCTTGACAGAACTCTATTAGCCTTTGCCCTGCTTCGTTTTGATCTCCAAGGCCAAACTTGCCAGTTGTTCCTTTTATCTCTTGCCTCCCTACTTTAGCATTCCAATCTCCTATAATGAGAAGAACATCCTTCTTTGGTGTCACTTCTATAAGGTGTTGTAAGTCTTCATAGAATTGGTCAATTTCAGTTTCTTCAGCACCAGTAGTTGGTGCATAAACTTGGATTACTGTGATGTTAAAAGGTCTGCCTTGGATTTGTATCGAGATCATTCTATCATTCTATTCTATGTATAACTCCATACCATCCAACATTTCTCCCATGAACATAGGGACGTCCTAAGGAAAAGCAGGATAACATCAGAAACCAGGACAGCTTCAATAAATCTGGGACTGTCCCGGGAAATTTAGGGACAACTGGAAGGTTTGCAAAAGTGGGGAAGTTAAGATCAAGGAACAAGAGAGAAGTCATGAGTGAAGGACAAGCCAAAGGAGAGGTTGAGGGAGGAGGCTTATTGGTTTGGTCTTGTTCTTGTTTTTATTGTGTATATTGTGTTTTTTACCTTGCATTTTTAAGTTGTAAACCAACCTTAAATCTACGGATGAAGGGCAGTATATACAATTAATAAAATAGTAACAATACTATTTGTTACTATAGACAGGCATGCCATTGTTCAGGAAGGTCTACGGTATAAATAGGGGTATAAATAGTAAAGTAGGATAAGTAATAAAGTAGCAGTAGTAGTAAAGTGGTAGCAAAGCAATAGTAAACCAGTAGTGAAGTAGCAGTTAAGTAATGGTAAAACAATAGTAAAGTGGTGGAATAGTAGTAAAATAGCAGTAAAGTAGTAGTAAAAGAGTAGTAAAGTAGTAGTAGTAATGCAGTAGTAAAATAGTAGTAAAATGGTAGTAAGGCAGTAGTGAAACAGCAGTCAGATAGTAGTAAAGTAGTAGTAAAGCGGTAGTAAAATGGTCCAATAGTAAAGCGGTAATAGCTTTAAAGCAGTAGTAAATCAGTAGTAAAGTAGTAGTAAAGTAGTAGTAAAGTAGTAGTAAAGTAGTAGTAAACTTGTAAAGCTGTAGTAAAGCTGTAGTAAAGCAGTAGTAAAGCTGTAGTAAAGTGGTAGTAAAGCTGTAGTAAAGCAGTAGTGAAGTAGTAGTAAAGCAGTAGTAAAGCAGTAGTAAAGCAGTAGTAAAGTAGTAGTAAGAATGACCTCAGAAGTGTTCGTTGTACAAAAAGGCGCCATGTTGGTAGCCTCAATCACAGAGGTTTTTCCAGTTGTTTCCATATAAAGTAGTGGGGCGGGGGGGAATGGCTTCTCAGTGTTTGTATGTTGATCCCTATTTACACTATTATGTTAAAAAGTAGACCAGAATTTAGTGGCCTTGGATATTTTGGGTCCCAGAATGTCCCCGCCAGCAGTGGCTGCATAAAATCCATTAGTCAGAACTGAGCGATGGGCAACACACTGTCGTGAGTCAGGAGGTGTGTGAGGAGCCCATAGTCAAAATAAGGGATTTGACTTAGATTATATCTTACCGGCCCAGTGGTTTTTCCTACATTCTTCAGTAGGCACCATTTTTGAGTGAATGGCCGAAAGTCAGATTTTTGATGAAATTGTGACCCCGGGGCTTAGGGATTTTTTCAAAAAAATCTTTTTCTGCCAGTTAAGTTGTCGAGGGCTGATTTCTTTTCCTGAGATAAAAAGCCTTCTGTTTCGACCGCCAAACCTCTCAGCGGAGGATTTGCAACCGTTTGGCACCATCTTTGAGTGAATGGCCGAAAGTCAGATTTTTGATGAAATTGTGTCCCCATGGCTTAGGGATTTTTAAAAAAAAAAAAATTCTGCAGCTTAAGTTCATAAAATCATAGAGTCATAGAATCATAGAGTTGGAAGAGACCCCAAGGGGCATCCAGTCCAACCCCCTGCCAAGCATGAAACACCATCAGAGCACTCCTGACATATGGTTTCAAGCCTCTGCTTAAAGACCTCCAAAGAAGGAGACTCCACCACACTCCTTGGCAGCAAATTCCACTGTCGAACAGCTCTTACTGTCAGGAAGTTCTTCCTAATGTTTAGGTGGAATCTTCTTTCTTGTAGTTTGGATCCATTGCTCCGTGTCCGCTTCTCTGGAGCAGCAGAAAACAACCTTTCTCCCTCCTCTATGTGACATCCTTTTATATATTTGAACATGGCTATCATATCACCCCTTAACCTCCTCTTCTCCAGGCTAAACATGCCCAGCTCCCTTAGCCGTTCCTCATAAGGCATCGTTTCCAGGCCTTTGACCATTTTGGTTGCCCTCCTCTGGACACGTTCCAGTTTGTCAGTGTCCTTCTTGAACTGTGGTGCCCAGAACTGGACACAGTACTCCAGGTGAGGTCTGACCAGAGCAGAATACAATGGCACTATTACTTCCCTTGATCTAGATGCTATACTCCTATTGATGCAGCCCAGAATTGCATTGGCTTTTTTAGCTGCTGCGTCACACTGTTGGCTCATGCCAAGTTTGTGGTCAACCAAGACTCCTAGATCCTTTTCACATGTACTGCTCTCAAGCCAGGTGTCACCCATCTTGTATTTGTGCCTCTCATTTTTTTGCCCAAGTGCAATACTTTACATTTCTCCCTGTTAAAATTAATCTTGTTGGTTTTGGCCCAGTCCTCTAATCCGTCAAGGTCGTTTTGAAGTGTGATCCTGTCCTCTGGCATGTTCGCCACCCCTCCCAGTTTGGTGTCATCTGCAAATTTGATCAGGATGCCCTTGAGTCCATCATCCAAGTCATTGATAAAGATGTTGAATAAGACCGGGCCCAAGACAGAACCCTGTGGCACCCGACTAGTCACTCTTCTCCAGGATGAAGAGGAACCATTGATGAGCACCCTTTGGGTTCGGGCAGTCAGCCAGTTACAAATCCACTGAGTGGTAGCATAGTCAAGACCGCATTTTACCAGCTTCTTTACAAGAATATCATGGGGCACCTTCTCAAATGCCTTGCTGAAATCAAGGTAGGCTACATCCACTGCGTTCCCTTCATCTACCAGGCTTTAATTCTGTCAAAAAACGAGATCAGGTTAGTCTGTCATGACTTATTTTTCAGAAATCCATGCTGACTATTGGTGATCACAGCATTCCTTTCTAGGTGCTCACAGACTGTTTGCTTAATGATCTGCTCCAGAATCTTCCCTGGTATTGAGGTCAGACTGACTGGGCCCGGGTAATTATTTGGGTCCTCTCTTTTCCCCTTTTTGAAAATAGGGACAACATTTGCCCTCCTCCAGTCTGCCAGGACTTCGCCTGTTCTCCAGGAATTCTCAAAGATGACTGCCAGTGGTTCTGAGATCAAATCTGCCAGTTCTTTTAATACTCTTGGATGCAGTTCATCTGGCCCTGGAGATTTGAATACATCTAGACTAGCCAAGTATTCTTGTACTATCTCCTTAGTTATTCTGGGCTGTGTTTCCTCTGCTGAATCATTTGCTCCAAATTCTTCAGGTCGGGCATTGTTTTCTTTATCGGAGAAGACTGAGGCAAAGAAGGCATTGAAGAGTTCAGCCCTTTCTGTGTCCCCTGTTTGCATTTCACCATCTTCTCCTCTGAGTGACCCCACTGTTTCTTTGTTCTTCCTTTTGCTACGAACATACCCATAAAAGCCTTTTTTGTTGCTTTTAACCTCTCTAGCAAGCCTGAGTTCATTCTGTGCTTTAGCTTTTCTGACTTTGTGTCTACACGTGCTGGCTATTTGTTTGAATTCCTCTTTGGTGGTTTCCCCCCTTTTCCATTTTTTGTACACATCCTTTTTAAATCTTAACTCAGTTAAAAGTTCTTTAGATAGCCACCCTGGCTTCTTTAGGCACCTTCCATGTTTCCGTCTCATTGGTATTGCCTGAAGTTGTGCTTTTATTATCTCCCTCTTAACAAACTCCCAGCCATCATGAACTCCCTTTCCTTTTAGTATTACTGTCCATGGGATCTCACCCAGCACTTCCCTAAGTTTTATGAAGTCGGCTTTCTTAAAGTTAAGAAATTGAGTCCTAGTATGCCTGGCTGCTCCTTTCCGCTGTATAGTAAACTTCAGAAGAGCATGATCACTCGCGCCTAATGATCCTTCCACTTCTACCCCACTAACCAGGTCATCAACATTGGTTAGGACCAGATCTAAAATGGCTGTTCCTCTTGTTGCTTCTCCCACTTTCTGGACAATGAAGTTGTCTGCAAGGCCAGTGAGGAATCTGTTTGACCTTATGCTCTTGGCTGAGTTTGCCATCCAACAAATATCCGGGTAATTGAAGTCCCCCATTACTACTATCTCCCTTCCTTTTGTATTCTTGGCCATCTGTTCCAGGAAGGCATCATCTATGTCCTCCGTTTGGCTTGGGGATCTATAGTAAACTCCCACAATGAGGTCCCTGCTATTCTTCTCTCCCTTAATTTTGACCCAAATGCTCTCACTTTGGCTTTGAGGTTCTAAATCTTGGATCTCTTCACAGGTATACACATCCCTGACATATAACACCACTCCTCCTCCTTTCTTCTCTGGTCTGTTTCTCTGAAATAGATTGTACCCCTCCATTATTACATTCCAATCGTGGGACTTATCCCACGGCTGATTTCTCTTCCTGAGATAAAAACCCTTCTGTTTCGACCACCAAACCTCTCAGGGGAGCATTTGCAACCGTTTGGCACCATTTTTGAGTGAATTGCCAAAAGTCAGATTTTTTATGAAATTGTGACCCCAGGGCTTATGGATTTTTTCAAAAAAAATTCTGCGGGTTAAGTTGTCGAGGGCAGATTTCTTTTCCTGTGATAAAAAGCCTTCTGTTTCAACCACCAAACTTCTCAGGGGAGCATTTCCATCTGTTTGGCACCATTTTTGAGTGGTGGATTAGTAGTAAAATAGCTTTAAAGTAGTAGTAAAGAAGTAGAAAAATGGTAGTAAAGTAATAGTAAAATGATAGTAAAACAGTAGTGAAGCAGCAGCAATGTAGTAGTAAAAGGGTAGTAAAGTAGTAGTAAAATGGTAGAAAAGTAGTAGTAAAATGATAGTAAAGTAGTAGTAAAGCGGCAGTAAAGCAGTAGTAGAGTAGTAGTAAAACAATAGTAAAGTAGTAGTAAAGTAGTAGTAAAACAGTATTAAAGTAGTAGTAAGAAGTGTTGGTTGTAGAAAAAGGCACCATGTTGGTAGCCTCAATCACAGAGGTTTTTTCCAAGTGTTTCCATATAAAGTAGTGGGGCGGGGGTAATGGCTTCTCAGTGTTTGTATGTTGATCCCTATTTACACTATTATGTTAAAAAGTAGACCAGAATTTAGTGGCCTTGGATATTTTGGGTCCCAAACTGTCCCCGCCAGCAGTGGCTGCATAAAATCCTTTAGTCAGAACTGAGCGATGGGCAACACACTGTCGTGAGTCAGGAGGTGTGTGAGGAGCCCGTAGTCAAAATAAGGGATTTGACTTAGATTATATCTTACCGGCCCAGTGGTTTTTCCTACATTCTTCAGTAGGCACCATTTTTGAGTAAATGGCCGAAAGTCAGATTTTTGATGAAATTGTGACCCCGGGGCTTAGGGATTTTTTCAAAAAAATCTTTTTCTGCCGGTTAAGTTGTTGAGGGGTGATTTCTTTTCCTGAGATAAAAAGCGTTCTGTTTCGACCGCCAAACGTCTCAGGGGAGCATTTGCAACCGTCTGGCAACATTTTTGTGTGAATGGCCGAAAGTCAGATTTTTGATGAAATTGTGACTCCGGGGCTTAGGGATTTTTTCAAAAGAATCTTTTTCAGCCGGTTAAATTGTTGAGGGTTAATTTCTTTTCCTGAGATAAAAACCCTTCTGTTTCGACCGCCAAACCTCTCAGGGGAGCATTTGCAACCGTTTGTCACTATTTTTGAGTGAATTGCCAAAAGTCAGATTTTTTATGAAATTGTGACCCCAAGGCTTATGGATTTTTTCAAAAAAAATTCTGCGGGTTAAGTTGTCGAGGGCAGATTTCTTTTCCTGTGATAAAAAGCCTTCTGTTTCAACCACCAAACCTCTCAGGGGAGCATTTGCATCTGTTTGGCACCATTTTTGAGTGGTGGACTAGTGACATTGTGACCCCGGGGCTTAGAAAAAAATTTTTTCACAGGTTTTGTCTTCGAGGGCTGATTTCATTTCCTATAATAAAAAGCCTTCTGTTTCCACCGCCAAACCTTTCTGGGGAGAATTTGCAACAGTTTGGCACCATTTTTGACTGAATTGGAGAATTTCAGATTTTTGCTGAAATTGTGACCCCGGGGCTTAGAATTTTTTTTTCCAAAGGTGAAGTTGTCAAGGGCTGATTTCAATTCCTATGATAAAAAGCCTTCTGTTTCCACCGCGAAATCTTTCAGGGAAGAATTTTCAACAGTTTGGCACCATTTTTGAGTGAATTGGAGAATTTCAGATTTTTGCTGAAATTGTGACCGCGGGGCTTAGAAATATGTCCCCCCACAGGTTTTGTCTTCGAGGGCTGATTTCATTTCCTATGAAAAAAAGCCTTCTGTTTCCACCGCCAAACCTTTCTGGGGAGAATTTGCAACAGTTTGGCACCATTTTTGAGTGAATTGGAGAATTTCAGATTTTTGCTGAAATTGTGACCCCGGGGCTTAGAAAATTTTTTTTCCAAAGGTGAAGTTGTCAAGGGCTGATTTCAATTCCTATGATAAAAAGCCTTCTGTTTCCACCGCGAAATCTTTCAGGGAAGAATTTTCAACAGTTTGGCACCATTTTTGAGTGAATTGGAGAATTTCAGATTTTTGCTGAAATTGTGACCGCGGGGCTTAGAAATATGTCCCCCCACAGGTTTTGTCTTCGAGGGCTGATTTCATTTCCTATGAAAAAAAGCCTTCTGTTTCCACCGCCAAACCTTTCTGGGGAGAATTTGCAACAGTTTGGCACCATTTTTGAGTGAATTGGAGAATTTCAGATTTTTGCTGAAATTGTGACCCCGGGGCTTAGAAATTTTTTTTTCCAAAGGTGAAGTTGTAAAGGGCTGATTTAATTTCCTATGATAAAAAGCCTTCTGTTTCCACCGCGAAACTTTTCAGGGGAGAATTTGCAACAGTTTGGCACCATTTTTGAGTGAAGTGGAGAATTTCAGATTTTTGCTGAAATTGTGACCCCGGGGCTTAGAAATTTTTTTTTCCAAAGGTGAAGTTGTCAATGGCTGATTTCAATTCCTATGATAAAAAGCCTTCTGTTTCCACCGCGAAATCTTTCAGGGTAGAATTTTCAACAGTTTGGCACCATTTTTGAGTGAATTGGAGAATTTCAGATTTTTGCTGAAATTGTGACCCCGGGGCTTAGAAATTTTTTTTCCCAAAGGTGAAGTTGTCAAGGGCTGATTTCAATTCCTATGATAAAAAGCCTTCTGTTTCCACCGCGAAATCTTTCAGGGAAGAATTTTCAACAGTTTGGCACCATTTTTGAGTGAATTGGAGAATTTCAGATTTTTGCTGAAATTGTGACCGCGGGGCTTAGAAATATGTCCCCCCACAGGTTTTGTCTTCGAGGGCTGATTTCATTTCCTATGAAAAAAAGCCTTCTGTTTCCACCGCCAAACCTTTCTGGGGAGAATTTGCAACAGTTTGGCACCATTTTTGAGTGAATTGGAGAATTTCAGATTTTTGCTGAAATTGTGACCCCGGGGCTTAGAAATTTTTTTTTCCAAAGGTGAAGTTGTAAAGGGCTGATTTAATTTCCTATGATAAAAAGCCTTCTGTTTCCACCGCGAAACTTTTCAGGGGAGAATTTGCAACAGTTTGGCACCATTTTTGAGTGAAGTGGAGAATTTCAGATTTTTGCTGAAATTGTGACCCCGGGGCTTAGAAATTTTTTTTTCCAAAGGTGAAGTTGTCAATGGCTGATTTCAATTCCTATGATAAAAAGCCTTCTGTTTCCACCGCGAAATCTTTCAGGGTAGAATTTTCAACAGTTTGGCACCATTTTTGAGTGAATTGGAGAATTTCAGATTTTTGCTGAAATTGTGACCGCGGGGCTTAGAAATTTTTTTTTCCAAAGGTGAAGTTGTCAAGGGCTGATTTCAATTCCTATGATAAAAAGCCTTCTGTTTCCACCGCGAACTCTTTCAGGTGAGAATTTGCAACAGTTTGGCACCATTTTTGAGTGAATTGGAGAATTTCAGATTTTTGCTGAAATTGTGACCGCGGGGCTTAGAAATATGTCCCCCCACAGGTTTTGTCTTCGAGGGCTGATTTCATTTCCTATGAAAAAAAGCCTTCTGTTTCCACCGCCAAACCTTTCTGGGGAGAATTTGCAACAGTTTGGCACCATTTTTGAGTGAATTGGAGAATTTCAGATTTTTGCTGAAATTGTGACCCCGGGGCTTAGAAATTTTTTTTTCCAAAGGTGAAGTTGTAAAGGGCTGATTTAATTTCCTATGATAAAAAGCCTTCTGTTTCCACCGCGAAACTTTTCAGGGGAGAATTTGCAACAGTTTGGCACCATTTTTGAGTGAAGTGGAGAATTTCAGATTTTTGCTGAAATTGTGACCCCGGGGCTTAGAAATTTTTTTTTCCAAAGGTGAAGTTGTCAAGGGCTGATTTCAATTCCTATGATAAAAAGCCTTCTGTTTCCACCGCGAAACCTTTCAGGGGAGAATTTGCAACAGTTTGGCACCATTTTTGAGTGAATTGGAGAATTTCAGATTTTTGCTGAAATTGTGACCCCGGGGCTTAGAAATTTTTTTTTCCAAAGGTGAAGTTGTCAAGGGCTGATTTCAATTCCTATGATAAAAAGCCTTCTGTTTCCACCGCGAAATCTTTCAGGGAAGAATTTTCAACAGTTTGGCACCATTTTTGAGTGAATTGGAGAATTTCAGATTTTTGCTGAAATTGTGACCGCGGGGCTTAGAAATATGTCCCCCCACAGGTTTTGTCTTCGAGGGCTGATTTCATTTCCTATGATAAAAAGCCTTCTGTTTCCACCGCGAAACTTTTCAGGGGAGAATTTGCAACAGTTTGGCACCATTTTTGAGTGAAGTGGAGAATTTCAGATTTTTGCTGAAATTGTGACCCCGGGGCTTAGAAATTTTTTTTTCCAAAGGTGAAGTTGTCAATGGCTGATTTCAATTCCTATGATAAAAAGCCTTCTGTTTCCACCGCGAAATCTTTCAGGGTAGAATTTTCAACAGTTTGGCACCATTTTTGAGTGAATTGGAGAATTTCAGATTTTTGCTGAAATTGTGACCCCGGGGCTTAGAAATTTTTTTTTCCAAAGGTGAAGTTGTCAAGGGCTGATTTCAATTCCTATGATAAAAAGCCTTCTGTTTCCACCGCGAAATCTTTCAGGGAAGAATTTTCAACAGTTTGGCACCATTTTTGAGTGAATTGGAGAATTTCAGATTTTTGCTGAAATTGTGACCGCGGGGCTTAGAAATATGTCCCCCCACAGGTTTTGTCTTCGAGGGCTGATTTCATTTCCTATGAAAAAAAGCCTTCTGTTTCCACCGCCAAACCTTTCTGGGGAGAATTTGCAACAGTTTGGCACCATTTTTGAGTGAATTGGAGAATTTCAGATTTTTGCTGAAATTGTGACCCCGGGGCTTAGAAATTTTTTTTTCCAAAGGTGAAGTTGTAAAGGGCTGATTTAATTTCCTATGATAAAAAGCCTTCTGTTTCCACCGCGAAACTTTTCAGGGGAGAATTTGCAACAGTTTGGCACCATTTTTGAGTGAAGTGGAGAATTTCAGATTTTTGCTGAAATTGTGACCCCGGGGCTTAGAAATTTTTTTTTCCAAAGGTGAAGTTGTCAATGGCTGATTTCAATTCCTATGATAAAAAGCCTTCTGTTTCCACCGCGAAATCTTTCAGGGTAGAATTTTCAACAGTTTGGCACCATTTTTGAGTGAATTGGAGAATTTCAGATTTTTGCTGAAATTGTGACCCCGGGGCTTAGAAATTTTTTTTTCCAAAGGTGAAGTTGTCAAGGGCTGATTTCAATTGCTATGATAAAAAGCCTTCTGTTTCCACCGCGAAATCTTTCAGGGAAGAATTTTCAACAGTTTGGCACCATTTTTGAGTGAATTGGAGAATTTCAGATTTTTGCTGAAATTGTGACCGCGGGGCTTAGAAATATGTCCCCCCACAGGTTTTGTCTTCGAGGGCTGATTTCATTTCCTATGAAAAAAAGCCTTCTGTTTCCACCGCCAAACCTTTCTGGGGAGAATTTGCAACAGTTTGGCACCATTTTTGAGTGAATTGGAGAGTTTCAGATTTTTGCTGAAATTGTGACCCCGGGGCTTAGAATTTTTTTTTTCCAAAGGTGAAGTTGTAAAGGGCTGATTTCATTTCCTATGATAAAAAGCCTTCTGTTTCCACCGCGAAACTTTTCAGGGGAGAATTTGCAACAGTTTGGCACCATTTTTGAGTGAAGTGGAGAATTTCAGATTTTTGCTGAAATTGTGACCCCGGGGCTTAGAAATTTTTTTTTCCAAAGGTGAAGTTGTCAATGGCTGATTTCAATTCCTATGATAAAAAGCCTTCTGTTTCCACCGCGAAATCTTTCAGGGTAGAATTTTCAACAGTTTGGCACCATTTTTGAGTGAATTGGAGAATTTCAGATTTTTGCTGAAATTGTGACCCCGGGGCTTAGAATTTTTTTTTCCCAAAGGTGAAGTTGTCAAGGGCTGATTTCAATTCCTATGATAAAAAGCCTTCTGTTTCCACCGCGAAATCTTTCAGGGAAGAATTTTCAACAGTTTGGCACCATTTTTGAGTGAATTGGAGAATTTCAGATTTTTGCTGAAATTGTGACCGCGGGGCTTAGAAATATGTCCCCCCACAGGTTTTGTCTTCGAGGGCTGATTTCATTTCCTATGAAAAAAAGCCTTCTGTTTCCACCGCCAAACCTTTCTGGGGAGAATTTGCAACAGTTTGGCACCATTTTTGAGTGAATTGGAGAATTTCAGATTTTTGCTGAAATTGTGACCCCGGGGCTTAGAAATTTTTTTTTCCAAAGGTGAAGTTGTAAAGGGCTGATTTAATTTCCTATGATAAAAAGCCTTCTGTTTCCACCGCGAAACTTTTCAGGGGAGAATTTGCAACAGTTTGGCACCATTTTTGAGTGAAGTGGAGAATTTCAGATTTTTGCTGAAATTGTGACCCCGGGGCTTAGAAATTTTTTTTTCCAAAGGTGAAGTTGTCAATGGCTGATTTCAATTCCTATGATAAAAAGCCTTCTGTTTCCACCGCGAAATCTTTCAGGGTAGAATTTTCAACAGTTTGGCACCATTTTTGAGTGAATTGGAGAATTTCAGATTTTTGCTGAAATTGTGACCCCGGGGCTTAGAAATTTTTTTTTCCAAAGGTGAAGTTGTCAAGGGCTGATTTCAATTCCTATGATAAAAAGCCTTCTGTTTCCACCGCGAACTCTTTCAGGTGAGAATTTGCAACAGTTTGGCACCATTTTTGAGTGAATTGGAGAATTTCAGATTTTTGCTGAAATTGTGACCGCGGGGCTTAGAAATATGTCCCCCCACAGGTTTTGTCTTCGAGGGCTGATTTCATTTCCTATGAAAAAAAGCCTTCTGTTTCCACCGCCAAACCTTTCTGGGGAGAATTTGCAACAGTTTGGCACCATTTTTGAGTGAATTGGAGAATTTCAGATTTTTGCTGAAATTGTGACCCCGGGGCTTAGAAATTTTTTTTTCCAAAGGTGAAGTTGTAAAGGGCTGATTTAATTTCCTATGATAAAAAGCCTTCTGTTTCCACCGCGAAACTTTTCAGGGGAGAATTTGCAACAGTTTGGCACCATTTTTGAGTGAAGTGGAGAATTTCAGATTTTTGCTGAAATTGTGACCCCGGGGCTTAGAAATTTTTTTTTCCAAAGGTGAAGTTGTCAAGGGCTGATTTCAATTCCTATGATAAAAAGCCTTCTGTTTCCACCGCGAAACCTTTCAGGGGAGAATTTGCAACAGTTTGGCACCATTTTTGAGTGAATTGGAGAATTTCAGATTTTTGCTGAAATTGTGACCCCGGGGCTTAGAAATTTTTTTTTCCAAAGGTGAAGTTGTCAAGGGCTGATTTCAATTCCTATGATAAAAAGCCTTCTGTTTCCACCGCGAAATCTTTCAGGGAAGAATTTTCAACAGTTTGGCACCATTTTTGAGTGAATTGGAGAATTTCAGATTTTTGCTGAAATTGTGACCGCGGGGCTTAGAAATATGTCCCCCCACAGGTTTTGTCTTCGAGGGCTGATTTCATTTCCTATGATAAAAAGCCTTCTGTTTCCACCGCGAAACTTTTCAGGGGAGAATTTGCAACAGTTTGGCACCATTTTTGAGTGAAGTGGAGAATTTCAGATTTTTGCTGAAATTGTGACCCCGGGGCTTAGAAATTTTTTTTTCCAAAGGTGAAGTTGTCAATGGCTGATTTCAATTCCTATGATAAAAAGCCTTCTGTTTCCACCGCGAAATCTTTCAGGGTAGAATTTTCAACAGTTTGGCACCATTTTTGAGTGAATTGGAGAATTTCAGATTTTTGCTGAAATTGTGACCCCGGGGCTTAGAAATTTTTTTTTCCAAAGGTGAAGTTGTCAAGGGCTGATTTCAATTCCTATGATAAAAAGCCTTCTGTTTCCACCGCGAAATCTTTCAGGGAAGAATTTTCAACAGTTTGGCACCATTTTTGAGTGAATTGGAGAATTTCAGATTTTTGCTGAAATTGTGACCGCGGGGCTTAGAAATATGTCCCCCCACAGGTTTTGTCTTCGAGGGCTGATTTCATTTCCTATGAAAAAAAGCCTTCTGTTTCCACCGCCAAACCTTTCTGGGGAGAATTTGCAACAGTTTGGCACCATTTTTGAGTGAATTGGAGAATTTCAGATTTTTGCTGAAATTGTGACCCCGGGGCTTAGAAATTTTTTTTTCCAAAGGTGAAGTTGTAAAGGGCTGATTTAATTTCCTATGATAAAAAGCCTTCTGTTTCCACCGCGAAACTTTTCAGGGGAGAATTTGCAACAGTTTGGCACCATTTTTGAGTGAAGTGGAGAATTTCAGATTTTTGCTGAAATTGTGACCCCGGGGCTTAGAAATTTTTTTTTCCAAAGGTGAAGTTGTCAATGGCTGATTTCAATTCCTATGATAAAAAGCCTTCTGTTTCCACCGCAAAATCTTTCAGGGTAGAATTTTCAACAGTTTGGCACCATTTTTGAGTGAATTGGAGAATTTCAGATTTTTGCTGAAATTGTGACCCCGGGGCTTAGAAATTTTATTTTCCAAAGGTGAAGTTGTCAAGGGCTGATTTCAATTCCTATGATAAAAAGCCTTCTGTTTCCACCGCGAAATCTTTCAGGGAAGAATTTTCAACAGTTTGGCACCATTTTTGAGTGAATTGGAGAATTTCAGATTTTTGCTGAAATTGTGACCGCGGGGCTTAGAAATATGTCCCCCCACAGGTTTTGTCTTCGAGGGCTGATTTCATTTCCTATGAAAAAAAGCCTTCTGTTTCCACCGCCAAACCTTTCTGGGGAGAATTTGCAACAGTTTGGCACCATTTTTGAGTGAATTGGAGAGTTTCAGATTTTTGCTGAAATTGTGACCCCGGGGCTTAGAATTTTTTTTTTCCAAAGGTGAAGTTGTAAAGGGCTGATTTCATTTCCTATGATAAAAAGCCTTCTGTTTCCACCGCGAAACTTTTCAGGGGAGAATTTGCAACAGTTTGGCACCATTTTTGAGTGAAGTGGAGAATTTCAGATTTTTGCTGAAATTGTGACCCCGGGGCTTAGAAATTTTTTTTTCCAAAGGTGAAGTTGTCAATGGCTGATTTCAATTCCTATGATAAAAAGCCTTCTGTTTCCACCGCGAAATCTTTCAGGGTAGAATTTTCAACAGTTTGGCACCATTTTTGAGTGAATTGGAGAATTTCAGATTTTTGCTGAAATTGTGACCCCGGGGCTTAGAAATTTTTTTTTCCAAAGGTGAAGTTGTCAAGGGCTGATTTCAATTCCTATGATAAAAAGCCTTCTGTTTCCACCGCGAAATCTTTCAGGGAAGAATTTTCAACAGTTTGGCACCATTTTTGAGTGAATTGGAGAATTTCAGATTTTTGCTGAAATTGTGACCGCGGGGCTTAGAAATATGTCCCCCCACAGGTTTTGTCTTCGAGGGCTGATTTCATTTCCTATGAAAAAAAGCCTTCTGTTTCCACCGCCAAACCTTTCTGGGGAGAATTTGCAACAGTTTGGCACCATTTTTGAGTGAATTGGAGAATTTCAGATTTTTGCTGAAATTGTGACCCCGGGGCTTAGAAATTTTTTTTTCCAAAGGTGAAGTTGTAAAGGGCTGATTTAATTTCCTATGATAAAAAGCCTTCTGTTTCCACCGCGAAACTTTTCAGGGGAGAATTTGCAACAGTTTGGCACCATTTTTGAGTGAAGTGGAGAATTTCAGATTTTTGCTGAAATTGTGACCCCGGGGCTTAGAAATTTTTTTTTCCAAAGGTGAAGTTGTCAATGGCTGATTTCAATTCCTATGATAAAAAGCCTTCTGTTTCCACCGCGAAATCTTTCAGGGTAGAATTTTCAACAGTTTGGCACCATTTTTGAGTGAATTGGAGAATTTCAGATTTTTGCTGAAATTGTGACCCCGGGGCTTAGAAAATTTTTTTTCCAAAGGTGAAGTTGTCAAGGGCTGATTTCAATTCCTATGATAAAAAGCCTTCTGTTTCCACCGCGAACTCTTTCAGGTGAGAATTTGCAACAGTTTGGCACCATTTTTGAAAGAAGTGGAGAATTTCAGATTTTTGCTGAAATTGTGACCCCGGGGATTAGAATTTTTTTTTCCAGAGGTGAAGTTGTCAAGGGCTGATTTCAATTCCTATGATAAAAGGCCGTCTGTTTCCACCGCGAAATCTTTCAGGGGAGAATTTGCAACAATTTGACACCATTTTTGAGTGAATTGGGGAATTTCAGATTTTGGCTGAAATTGTGACCCCGGGGCTTAGAAATTTTTTTTTCCAGAGGTGAAGTTGTCAAGGGCTGATTTCAATAGCTATGATAAAAAGCCTTCTGTTTCCACCGCGAGACCTTTCAGGTGAGAATTTGCAACAGTTTGGCACCATTTTTGAGTGAATTGGAGAATTTCAGATTTTTGCTGAAATTGTGACCCCGGGGCTTAGAATTTTTTTTTTCCAGAGGTGAAGTTGTCAAGGGCTGATTTCAATACCTATGATGAAAAGCCTTCTGTTTCCACCGCGAAACCTTTCAGGGGAGAATTTGCAACAGTTTGGCACCATTTTTGAGTGAATTGGAGAATTTCAGATTTTTGCTGAAATTATGACCCCGGGGCTTGGAAATTTTTTTTTCCAAAGGTGAAGTTGTCAAGTGCTGATTTCATTTCCTATGATAAAAAGCCTTCTGTTTCCACCGCCAAACCTTTCAGGGGAGAATTTGCAACAGTTTGGCACCATTTTTGAGTGAATTGGAGAATTTCAGATTTTTGCTGAAATTGTGACCCCGGGGCTTAGAATTTTTTTTCCCCAGAGGTGAAGTTGTCAAGGGCTCATTTCAATACCTATGATAAAAAGCCTTCTGTTTCCACCGCGAAACCTTTCAGGGGAGAATTTGCAACAGTTTGGCACCATTTTTGAGTGAATTGGAGAATTTCAGATTTTTGCTGAAATTGTGACCCCGGGGCTTAGAATTTTTTTTTCCAAAGGTGAAGTTGTCAAGGGCTGATTTCAATTCCTATGATAAAAAGCCTTCTGTTTCCACCGCGAAATCTTTCAGGGGAGAATTTGCAACAGTTTGGCACCATTTTTGAGTGAATTGGAGAATTTCAGATTTTTGCTGAAATTGTGACCCCGGGGCTTAGAATTTTTTTTCCCCAAAGGTGAAGTTGTCAAGGGCTGATTTCAATTCCTATGATAAAAAGCCTTCTGTTTCCACCGCGAAATCTTTCAGGGGAGAATTTGCACCAATTTGACACCATTTTTGAGTGAATTGGGGAATTTCAGATTTTGGCTGAAATTGTGACCCCGGGGCTTAGAAATTTTTTTTTCCAAAGGTGAAGTTGTCAAGGGCTGATTTCAATTCCTATGATAAAAAGCCTTCTGTTTCCACCGCGAAATCTATCAGGGTAGAATTTTCAACAGTTTGGCACCATTTTTGAGTGAATTGGAGAATATCAGATTTTTGCTGAAATTGTGACCCCGGGGCTTAGAAATATTTCCCCCCACAGGTTTTGTCTTCGAGGGCTGATTTCATTTCCTATGATAAAAAGCCTTCTGTTTCCACCGCCAAACCTTTCAGTGGAGAATTTGCAACAGTTTGGCACCATTTTTGAGTGAATTGGAGAATTTCAGATTTTTGCTGAAATTGTGACCCCGGGGCTTAGAAATTTTTTTTCCCAGAGGTGAAGTTGTCAAGGGCTGATTTCATTTCCTATGATAAAAAGCCTTCTGTTTCCACCGCGAAATCTTTCAGGGGAGAATTTGCAACAATTTGACACCATTTTTGAGTGAATGGGGGAATTTCAGATTTTGGCTGAAATTGTGACCCCGGGGCTTAGAATTTTTTTTTTCCAGAGGTGAAGTTGTCAAGGGCTGATTTCAATACCTATGATAAAAAGCCTTCAGTTTGCACTGCGAAACCTTTCAGGTGAGAATATGCAACAGTTTGGCACCATTTTTGAGTGAATTGGAGAATTTCAGATTTTTGCTGAAATTGTGACCGCGGGGCTTAGAATTTTTTTTTTCCAAACGTGAAGTTGTCAAGGGCTGATTTCAATTCCTATGATAAAATGCCTTCTGTTTCCACCGCGAAACCTTTCAGGGGAGAATTTGCAACAGTTTGGAACCATTTTTGAGTGAATTGGAGAATATCAGATTTTTGCTGAAATTGTGACCCCGGGGCTTAAATATTTTTTTTTCCAGAGGTGAAGTTGTCAAGGGCTGATTTCATTTCCTATGATAAAAAGCCTTCTGTTTCCTCCGCCAATCCTTTCAGGGGAGAATTTGCAACAGTTTGGCACCCTTTTTGAGTGAATTGGAGAATTTCAGATTTTTGCTGAAATTGTGACCCCGGGGCTTAGAATTTTTTTTTTCCAGAGGTGAAGTTGTCAAGGGCTGATTTCAATACCTATGATGAAAAGCCTTCTGTTTCCACCGCGAAACCTTTCAGGTGAGAATTTACAACAGTTTGGCACCATTTTTGAGTGAATTGGAGAATTTCAGATTTTTGCTGAAATTGTGACCGCGGGGCTTAGAATTTTTTTTTTCCAAACGTGAAGTTGTCAAGGGCTGATTTCAATTCCTATGATAAAAAGCCTTCTGTTTCCACCGCGAAACCTTTCAGGGGAGAATTTGCAACAGTTTGGCACCATTTTTGAGTGAATTGGAGAATATCAGATTTTTGCTGAAATTGTGACCCCGGGGCTTAAATATTTTTTTTCAGAGGTTAAGTTGTCGAGGGCTGATTTCATTTCCTATGATAAAAAGCCTTCTGTTTCCACCGCCAAACCTTTCAGGGGAGAATCTGCAACAGTTTGGCACCATTTTTGAGTGAATTGGAGAATTTCAGATTTTTGCTGAAATCTGACCACGGGGCTTAGAAATTTTTTTCCCCAGAGGTTTTGTCTTCGAGTACTGATTTCATTTCCTATGATAAAAAGCCTTCTGTTTCCACCGCCAAACCTTTCAGGGGAGAATTTGCAACAGTTTGGCACCATTTTTGAGTGAATTGGAGAATTTCAGATTTTTCCTGAAATTGTGACCCCGGGGCTTAGAATTTTTTTTTCCAAAGGTGAAGTTGTCAAGGGCTGATTTCAATTCCTATGATAAAAAGCCTTCTGTTTCCACCGCGAAACCTTTCAGGGGAGAATTTTAAACAGTTTGGCACCATTTTTGAGTGAATTGGAGAATTTCAGATTTTTGCTGAAATTGTGACCGCGGGGCTTAGAAATATTTCCCCCCACAGGTTTTGTCTTCGAGGGCTGATTTTATTTCCTATGATAAAAAGCCTTCTGTTTCCACCGCCAAACCTTTCAGGGGAGAATTTGCAAAAGTTTGGCACCATTTTTGAGTGAATTGTAGAATTTCAGATTTTTGCTGAAATTGTGACCCCGGGGCTTAGAATTTTTTTTTTCCAAAGGTGAAGTTGTCAAGGGCTGATTTCAATTCCTATGATAAAAAGCCTTCTGTTTCCACCGCGAAATCTTTCAGGGTAGAATTTTCAACAGTTTGGCACCATTTTTGAGTGAATTGGAGAATTTCAGATTTTTGCTGAAATTGTGACCCCGGGGCTTAGAAATTTTTTTTTCCAAAGGTGAAGTTGTCAAGGGCTGATTTCAATTCCTATGATAAAAAGCCTTCTGTTTCCACCGCGAAACTTTTCAGGGGAGAATTTGCAACAGTTTGGCACCATTTTTGAGTGAATTGGAGAATTTCAGATTTTTGCTGAAATTGTGACCCCGGGGCTTAGAATTTTTTTTCCCCAGAGGTGAAGTTGTCAAGGGCTGATTTCAATTCCTATGATAAAAAGCCTTCTGTTTCCACCGCGAAACCTTTCAGGGGAGAATTTGCAACAGTTTGGCACCATTTTTGAGTGAATTGGAGAATTTCAGATTTTTGCTGAAATTGTGACCCCGGGGCTTAGAATTTTTTTTTTCCAGAGGTGAAGTTGTCAAGGGCTCATTTCAATACCTATGATAAAAAGCCTTCTGTTTCCACCGCGAAACCTTTCAGGGGAGAATTTGCAATAGTTTGGCACCATTTTTGAGTGAATTGGAGAATTTCAGTTTTTTGCTGAAATTGTGACCCCGGGGCTTAGAAATTTTTTTCCCCAGAGGTTTTGTCTTCGAGGGCTGATTTCATTTCCTATGATAAAAAGCCTTCTGTTTCCACCGCCAAACCTTTCAGGGGAGAATTTCCAACAGTTTGGCACCATTTTTGAGTGAATTGGAGAATTTCAGATTTTTGCTGAAATTGTGACCCCGGGGCTTAGAATTTTTTTTTCCAGAGGTGAAGTTGTCAAGGGCTGATTTCAAAAACTATGATGAAAAGCCTTCTGTTTCCACCGCGAAACCTTTCAGGGGAGAATTTGCAACAGTTTGGCACCATTTTTGAGTGAATTGGAGAATATCAGATTTTTGCTGAAATTGTGACCCCGGGGCTTAATTTTTTTTTTTTCACAGGTTAACTTGTCGAGGGCTGATTTCATTTCCTATGATAAAAAGCCTTCTGTTTCCACCGCCAAACCTTTCAGGGGAGAATCTGCAACAGTTTGGCACCATTTTTGAGTGAATTGGAGAATTTCAGATTTTTGCTGAAATTATGACCCCGGGGCTTGGAACTTTTTTTCCCAAAGGTGAAGTTGTCAAGTGCTGATTTCATTTCCTATGATAAAAAGCCTTCTGTTTCCACCGCCAAACCTTTCAGGGGAGAATTTGCAACAGTTTGGCACCATTTTTGAGTGAATTGGAGAATTTCAGATTTTTGCTGAAATCTCACCCCGGTGCTTAGAAATTGTTTTCCCCAGAGGTTTTGTCTTCGAGTGCTGATTGCATTTCCTATAATAAAAAGCCTTCTGTTTCCACCGCCAAACCTTTCTGGGGAGAATTTGCAACAGTTTGGCACCATTTTTGAGTGAATTGGAGAATTTCAGATTTTTGCTGAAATTGTGACCCCGGGGCTTAGAATTTTTTTTTCCCAAAGGTGAAGTTGTCAAGGGCTGATTTCATTTCCTATGATAAAAAGCCTTCTGTTTCCACCACGAAACCTTTCAGGTGAGAATTTGCAACAGTTTGGCACCATTTTTGAGTGAATTGGAGAATTTCAGATTTTTGATGAAATTGTGACCCCGGGGCTTAGAATTTTTTTTTTCCAAAGGTGAAGTTGTCAAGGGCTGATTTCATTTCCTATGATAAAAAGCCTTCTGTTTCCTCCGCCAATCCTTTCAGGGGAGAATTTGCAACAGTTTGGCACCATTTTTGAGTGAATTGGAGAATTTCAGATTTTTGCTGAAATTGTGACCCCGGGGCTTAGAATTTTTTTTTCCCAAAGGTGAAGTTGTCAAGGGCTGATTTCAATTCCTATGATAAAAAGCCTTCTGTTTCCACCGCGAAATCTTTCAGGGGAGATTTTGCACCAATTTGACACCATTTTTGAGTGAATTGGGGAATTTCAGATTTTGGCTGAAATTGTGACCCCGGGGCTTAGAAATTTTTTTTTCCAAAGGTGAAGTTGTCAAGGGCTGATTTCAATTCCTATGATAAAAAGCCTTCTGTTTCCACCGCGAAATCTATCAGGGTAGAATTTTCAACAGTTTGGCACCATTTTTGAGTGAATTGGAGAATATCAGATTTTTGCTGAAATTGTGACCCTGGGGCTTAGAAATATTTCCCCCCACAGGTTTTGTCTTCGAGGGCTGATTTCATTTCCTATGATAAAAAGCCTTCTGTTTCCACCGCCAAACCTTTCAGTGGAGAATTTGCAACAGTTTGGCACCATTTTTGAGTGAATTGGAGAATTTCAGATTTTTGCTGAAATTGTGACCCCGGGGCTTAGAAATTTTTTTTCCCAGAGGTGAAGTTGTCAAGGGCTGATTTCATTTCCTATGATAAAAAGCCTTCTGTTTCCACCGCGAAATCTTTCAGGGGAGAATTTGCAACAATTTGACACCATTTTTGAGTGAATGGGGGAATTTCAGATTTTGGCTGAAATTGTGACCCCGGGGCTTAGAATTTTTTTTTTCCAGAGGTGAAGTTGTCAAGGGCTGATTTCAATACCTATGATAAAAAGCCTTCAGTTTGCACTGCGAAACCTTTCAGGTGAGAATATGCAACAGTTTGGCACCATTTTTGAGTGAATTGGAGAATTTCAGATTTTTGCTGAAATTGTGACCGCGGGGCTTAGAATTTTTTTTTTCCAAACGTGAAGTTGTCAAGGGCTGATTTCAATTCCTATGATAAAAAGCCTTCTGTTTCCACCGCGAAACCTTTCAGGGGAGAATTTGCAACAGTTTGGCACCATTTTTGAGTGAATTGGAGAATATCAGATTTTTGCTGAAATTGTGACCCCGGGGCTTAAATATTTTTTTTTCCAGAGGTGAAGTTGTCAAGGGCTGATTTCATTTCCTATGATAAAAAGCCTTCTGTTTCCTCCGCCAATCCTTTCAGGGGAGAATTTGCAACAGTTTGGCACCCTTTTTGAGTGAATTGGAGAATTTCAGATTTTTGCTGAAATTGTGACCCCGGGGCTTAGAATTTTTTTTTTCCAGAGGTGAAGTTGTCAAGGGCTGATTTCAATACCTATGATGAAAAGCCTTCTGTTTCCACCGCGAAACCTTTCAGGTGAGAATTTACAACAGTTTGGCACCATTTTTGAGTGAATTGGAGAATTTCAGATTTTTGCTGAAATTGTGACCGCGGGGCTTAGAATTTTTTTTTTCCAAACGTGAAGTTGTCAAGGGCTGATTTCAATTCCTATGATAAAAAGCCTTCTGTTTCCACCGCGAAACCTTTCAGGGGAGAATTTGCAACAGTTTGGCACCATTTTTGAGTGAATTGGAGAATATCAGATTTTTGCTGAAATTGTGACCCCGGGGCTTAAATATTTTTTTTCAGAGGTTAAGTTGTCGAGGGCTGATTTCATTTCCTATGATAAAAAGCCTTCTGTTTCCACCGCCAAACCTTTCAGGGGAGAATCTGCAACAGTTTGGCACCATTTTTGAGTGAATTGGAGAATTTCAGATTTTTGCTGAAATCTGACCACGGGGCTTAGAAATTTTTTTCCCCAGAGGTTTTGTCTTCGAGTACTGATTTCATTTCCTATGATAAAAAGCCTTCTGTTTCCACCGCCAAACCTTTCAGGGGAGAATTTGCAACAGTTTGGCACCATTTTTGAGTGAATTGGAGAATTTCAGATTTTTCCTGAAATTGTGACCCCGGGGCTTAGAATTTTTTTTTCCAAAGGTGAAGTTGTCAAGGGCTGATTTCAATTCCTATGATAAAAAGCCTTCTGTTTCCACCGCGAAACCTTTCAGGGGAGAATTTTAAACAGTTTGGCACCATTTTTGAGTGAATTGGAGAATTTCAGATTTTTGCTGAAATTGTGACCGCGGGGCTTAGAAATATTTCCCCCCACAGGTTTTGTCTTCGAGGGCTGATTTCATTTCCTATGATAAAAAGCCTTCTGTTTCCACCGCCAAACCTTTCAGGGGAGAATTTGCAAAAGTTTGGCACCATTTTTGAGTGAATTGTAGAATTTCAGATTTTTGCTGAAATTGTGACCCCGGGGCTTAGAATTTTTTTTTTCCAAAGGTGAAGTTGTCAAGGGCTGATTTCAATTCCTATGATAAAAAGCCTTCTGTTTCCACCGCGAAATCTTTCAGGGTAGAATTTTCAACAGTTTGGCACCATTTTTGAGTGAATTGGAGAATTTCAGATTTTTGCTGAAATTGTGACCCCGGGGCTTAGAAATTTTTTTTTCCAAAGGTGAAGTTGTCAAGGGCTGATTTCAATTCCTATAATAAAAAGCCTTCTGTTTCCACCGCGAAACCTTTCAGGGGAGAATTTGCAACAGTTTGGCACCATTTTTGAGTGAATTGGAGAATTTCAGATTTTTGCTGAAATTGTGACCCCGGGGCTTAGAATTTTTTTTCCCCAGAGGTGAAGTTGTCAAGGGCTCATTTCAATACCTATGATAAAAAGCCTTCTGTTTCCACCGCGAAACCTTTCAGGGGAGAATTTGCAACAGTTTGGCACCATTTTTGAGTGAATTGGAGAATTTCAGATTTTTGCTGAAATTGTGACCCCGGGGCTTAGAATTTTTTTTCCCCAGAGGTGAAGTTGTCAAGGGCTCATTTCAATACCTATGATAAAAAGCCTTCTGTTTCCACCGCGAAACCTTTCAGGGGAGAATTTGCAATAGTTTGGCACCATTTTTGAGTGAATTGGAGAATTTCAGTTTTTTGCTGAAATTGTGACCCCGGGGCTTAGAAATTTTTTTCCCCAGAGGTTTTGTCTTCGAGGGCTGATTTCATTTCCTATGATAAAAAGCCTTCTGTTTCCACCGCCAAACCTTTCAGGGGAGAATTTCCAACAGTTTGGCACCATTTTTGAGTGAATTGGAGAATTTCAGATTTTTGCTGAAATTGTGACCCCGGGGCTTAGAATTTTTTTTTTCCAGAGGTGAAGTTGTCAAGGGCTGATTTCAAAAACTATGATGAAAAGCCTTCTGTTTCCACCGCGAAACCTTTCAGGGGAGAATTTGCAACAGTTTGGCACCATTTTTGAGTGAATTGGAGAATATCAGATTTTTGCTGAAATTGTGACCCCGGGGCTTAATTTTTTTTTTTTCACAGGTTAACTTGTCGAGGGCTGATTTCATTTCCTATGATAAAAAGCCTTCTGTTTCCACCGCCAAACCTTTCAGGGGAGAATCTGCAACAGTTTGGCACCATTTTTGAGTGAATTGGAGAATTTCAGATTTTTGCTGAAATTATGACCCCGGGGCTTGGAACTTTTTTTCCCAAAGGTGAAGTTGTCAAGTGCTGATTTCATTTCCTATGATAAAAAGCCTTCTGTTTCCACCGCCAAACCTTTCAGGGGAGAATTTGCAACAGTTTGGCACCATTTTTGAGTGAATTGGAGAATTTCAGATTTTTGCTGAAATCTCACCCCGGTCGGTGCTTAGAAATTGTTTTCCCCAGAGGTTTTGTCTTCGAGTGCTGATTGCATTTCCTATAATAAAAAGCCTTCTGTTTCCACCGCCAAACCTTTCTGGGGAGAATTTGCAACAGTTTGGCACCATTTTTGAGTGAATTGGAGAATTTCAGATTTTTGCTGAAATTGTGACCCCGGGGCTTAGAAATTTTTTTTTCCAAAGGTGAAGTTGTCAAGGGCGGATTTCAATTCCTATGATAGAAAGCCTTCTGTTTCCACCGCGAAATCTTTCAGGGTAGAATTTTCAACAGTTTGGCACCATTTTTGAGTGAATTGGAGAATTTCAGATTTTTGCTGAAATTGTGACCCCGGGGCTTAGAATTTTTTTTTTCCAAAGGTGAAGTTGTCAAGGGCTGATTTCATTTCCTATGATAAAAAGCCTTCTGTTTCCTCCGCCAATCCTTTCAGGGGAGAATTTGCAACAGTTTGGCACCATTTTTGAGTGAATTGGAGAATTTCAGATTTTTGCTGAAATTGTGACCCCGGGGCTTAGAAATTTTTTTCCCCAGAGGTGAAGTTGTCAAGGGCTGATTTCAATTCCTATGATAAAAAGCCTTCTGTTTCCACCACGAAACCTTTCAGGTGAGAATTTGCAACAGTTTGGCACCATTTTTGAGTGAATTGGAGAATTTCAGATTTTTGATGAAATTGTGACCCCGGGGCTTAGAATTTTTTTTTTCCAAAGGTGAAGTTGTCAAGGGCTGATTTCATTTCCTATGATAAAAAGCCTTCTGTTTCCTCCGCCAATCCTTTCAGGGGAGAATTTGCAACAGTTTGGCACCATTTTTGAGTGAATTGGAGAATTTCAGATTTTTGCTGAAATTGTGACCCCGGGGCTTAGAATTTTTTTTTCCCAAAGGTGAAGTTGTCAAGGGCTGATTTCAATTCCTATGATAAAAAGCCTTCTGTTTCCACCGCGAAATCTTTCAGGGGAGATTTTGCACCAATTTGACACCATTTTTGAGTGAATTGGGGAATTTCAGATTTTGGCTGAAATTGTGACCCCGGGGCTTAGAAATTTTTTTTTCCAAAGGTGAAGTTGTCAAGGGCTGATTTCAATTCCTATGATAAAAAGCCTTCTGTTTCCACCGCGAAATCTATCAGGGTAGAATTTTCAACAGTTTGGCACCATTTTTGAGTGAATTGGAGAATATCAGATTTTTGCTGAAATTGTGACCCTGGGGCTTAGAAATATTTCCCCCCACAGGTTTTGTCTTCGAGGGCTGATTTCATTTCCTATGATAAAAAGCCTTCTGTTTCCACCGTCAAACCTTTCAGTGGAGAATTTGCAACAGTTTGGCACCATTTTTGAGTGAATTGGAGAATTTCAGATTTTTGCTGAAATTGTGACCCCGGGGCTTAGAAATTTTTTTTCCCAGAGGTGAAGTTGTCAAGGGCTGATTTCATTTCCTATGATAAAAAGCCTTCTGTTTCCACCGCGAAATCTTTCAGGGGAGAATTTGCAACAATTTGACACCATTTTTGAGTGAATGGGGGAATTTCAGATTTTGGCTGAAATTGTGACCCCGGGGCTTAGAATTTTTTTTTTCCAGAGGTGAAGTTGTCAAGGGCTGATTTCAATACCTATGATAAAAAGCCTTCAGTTTGCACTGCGAAACCTTTCAGGTGAGAATATGCAACAGTTTGGCACCATTTTTGAGTGAATTGGAGAATTTCAGATTTTTGCTGAAATTGTTACCGCGGGGCTTAGAATTTTTTTTTTCCAAACGTGAAGTTGTCAAGGGCTGATTTCAATTCCTATGATAAAAAGCCTTCTGTTTCCACCGCGAAACCTTTCAGGGGAGAATTTGCAACAGTTTGGCACCATTTTTGAGTGAATTGGAGAATATCAGATTTTTGCTGAAATTGTGACCCCGGGGCTTAAATATTTTTTTTTCCAGAGGTGAAGTTGTCAAGGGCTGATTTCATTTCCTATGATAAAAAGCCTTCTGTTTCCTCCGCCAATCCTTTCAGGGGAGAATTTGCAACAGTTTGGCACCCTTTTTGAGTGAATTGGAGAATTTCAGATTTTTGCTGAAATTGTGACCCCGGGGCTTAGAATTTTTTTTTTCCAGAGGTGAAGTTGTCAAGGGCTGATTTCAATACCTATGATGAAAAGCCTTCTGTTTCCACCGCGAAAACTTTCAGGTGAGAATTTACAACAGTTTGGCACCATTTTTGAGTGAATTGGAGAATTTCAGATTTTTGCTGAAATTGTGACCGCGGGGCTTAGAATTTTTTTTTTCCAAACGTGAAGTTGTCAAGGGCTGATTTCAATTCCTATGATAAAAAGCCTTCTGTTTCCACCGCGAAACCTTTCAGGGGAGAATTTGCAACAGTTTGGCACCATTTTTGAGTGAATTGGAGAATATCAGATTTTTGCTGAAATTGTGACCCCGGGGCTTAAATATTTTTTTTCAGAGGTTAAGTTGTCGAGGGCTGATTTCATTTCCTATGATAAAAAGCCTTCTGTTTCCACCGCCAAACCTTTCAGGAGAGAATCTGCAACAGTTTGGCACCATTTTTGAGTGAATTGGAGAATTTCAGATTTTTGCTGAAATCTGACCACGGGGCTTAGAAATTTTTTTCCCCAGAGGTTTTGTCTTCGAGTACTGATTTCATTTCCTATGATAAAAAGCCTTCTGTTTCCACCGCCAAACCTTTCAGGGGAGAATTTGCAACAGTTTGGCACCATTTTTGAGTGAATTGGAGAATTTCAGATTTTTCCTGAAATTGTGACCCCGGGGCTTAGAATTTTTTTTTCCAAAGGTGAAGTTGTCAAGGGCTGATTTCAATTCCTATGATAAAAAGCCTTCTGTTTCCACCGCGAAACCTTTCAGGGGAGAATTTTAAACAGTTTGGCACCATTTTTGAGTGAATTGGAGAATTTCAGATTTTTGCTGAAATTGTGACCGCGGGGCTTAGAAATATTTCCCCCCACAGGTTTTGTCTTCGAGGGCTGATTTCATTTCCTATGATAAAAAGCCTTCTGTTTCCACCGCCAAACCTTTCAGGGGAGAATTTGCAAAAGTTTGGCACCATTTTTGAGTGAATTGTAGAATTTCAGATTTTTGCTGAAATTGTGACCCCGGGGCTTAGAAATTTTTTTTTCCAAAGGTGAAGTTGTCAAGGGCTGATTTCAATTCCTATGATAAAAAGCCTTCTGTTTCCACCGCGAAATCTTTCAGGGTAGAATTTTCAACAGTTTGGCACCATTTTTGAGTGAATTGGAGAATTTCAGATTTTTGCTGAAATTGTGACCCCGGGGCTTAGAAATTTTTTTTTCCAAAGGTGAAGTTGTCAAGGGCTGATTTCAATTCCTATAATAAAAACCCTTCTGTTTCCACCGCGAAACCTTTCAGGGGAGAATTTGCAACAGTTTGGCACCATTTTTGAGTGAATTGGAGAATTTCAGATTTTTGCTGAAATTGTGACCCCGGGGCTTAGAATTTTTTTTCCCCAGAGGTGAAGTTGTCAAGGGCTCATTTCAATACCTATGATAAAAAGCCTTCTGTTTCCACCGCGAAACCTTTCAGGGGAGAATTTGCAACAGTTTGGCACCATTTTTGAGTGAATTGGAGAATTTCAGATTTTTGCTGAAATTGTGACCCCGGGGCTTAGAATTTTTTTTCCCCAGAGGTGAAGTTGTCAAGGGCTCATTTCAATACCTATGATAAAAAGCCTTCTGTTTCCACCGCGAAACCTTTCAGGGGAGAATTTGCAATAGTTTGGCACCATTTTTGAGTGAATTGGAGAATTTCAGTTTTTTGCTGAAATTGTGACCCCGGGGCTTAGAAATTTTTTTCCCCAGAGGTTTTGTCTTCGAGGGCTGATTTCATTTCCTATGATAAAAAGCCTTCTGTTTCCACCGCCAAACCTTTCAGGGGAGAATTTCCAACAGTTTGGCACCATTTTTGAGTGAATTGGAGAATTTCAGATTTTTGCTGAAATTGTGACCCCGGGGCTTAGAATTTTTTTTTTCCAGAGGTGAAGTTGTCAAGGGCTGATTTCAAAAACTATGATGAAAAGCCTTCTGTTTCCACCGCGAAACCTTTCAGGGGAGAATTTGCAACAGTTTGGCACCATTTTTGAGTGAATTGGAGAATATCAGATTTTTGCTGAAATTGTGACCCCGGGGCTTAATTTTTTTTTTTTCACAGGTTAACTTGTCGAGGGCTGATTTCATTTCCTATGATAAAAAGCCTTCTGTTTCCACCGCCAAACCTTTCAGGGGAGAATCTGCAACAGTTTGGCACCATTTTTGAGTGAATTGGAGAATTTCAGATTTTTGCTGAAATTATGACCCCGGGGCTTGGAACTTTTTTTCCCAAAGGTGAAGTTGTCAAGTGCTGATTTCATTTCCTATGATAAAAAGCCTTCTGTTTCCACCGCCAAACCTTTCAGGGGAGAATTTGCAACAGTTTGGCACCATTTTTGAGTGAATTGGAGAATTTCAGATTTTTGCTGAAATCTCACCCCGGTGCTTAGAAATTGTTTTCCCCAGAGGTTTTGTCTTCGAGTGCTGATTGCATTTCCTATAATAAAAAGCCTTCTGTTTCCACCGCCAAACCTTTCTGGGGAGAATTTGCAACAGTTTGGCACCATTTTTGAGTGAATTGGAGAATTTCAGATTTTTGCTGAAATTGTGACCCCGGGGCTTACAAATTTTTTTTTCCAAAGGTGAAGTTGTCAAGGGCGGATTTCAATTCCTATGATAGAAAGCCTTCTGTTTCCACCGCGAAATCTTTCAGGGTAGAATTTTCTACAGTTTGGCACCATTTTTGAGTGAATTGGAGAATTTCAGATTTTTGCTGAAATTGTGACCCCGGGGCTTAGAATTTTTTTTTTCCAAAGGTGAAGTTGTCAAGGGCTGATTTCATTTCCTATGATAAAAAGCCTTCTGTTTCCTCCGCCAATCCTTTCAGGGGAGAATTTGCAACAGTTTGGCACCATTTTTGAGTGAATTGGAGAATTTCAGATTTTTGCTGAAATTGTGACCCCGGGGCTTAAATATTTTTTTTTCCAGAGGTGAAGTTGTCAATGGCTGATTTCAATTCCTATGATAAAAAGCCTTCTGTTTCCACCGCGAAATCTTTCAGGGTAGAATTTTCAACAGTTTGGCACCATTTTTGAGTGAATTGGAGAATTTCAGATTTTTGCTGAAATTGTGACCCCGGGGCTTAGAAATTTTTTTTTCCAAAGGTGAAGTTGTCAAGGGCGGATTTCAATTCCTATGATAGAAAGCCTTCTGTTTCCACCGCGAAATCTTTCAGGGTAGAATTTTCAACAGTTTGGCACCATTTTTGAGTGAATTGGAGAATTTCAGATTTTTGATGAAATTGTGACCCCGGGGCTTAGAATTTTTTTTTTCCAAAGGTGAAGTTGTCAAGGGCTGATTTCATTTCCTATGATAAAAAGCCTTCTGTTTCCTCCGCCAATCCTTTCAGGGGAGAATTTGCAACAGTTTGGCACCATTTTTGAGTGAATTGGAGAATTTCAGATTTTTGCTGAAATTGTGACCCCGGGGCTTAGAAATTTTTTTCCCCAGAGGTGAAGTTGTCAAGGGTTGATTTCAATTCCTATGATAAAAAGCCTTCTGTTTCCACCGCGAAACCTTTCAGGTGAGAATTTGCAACAGTTTGGCACCATTTTTGAGTGAATTGGAGAATTTCAGATTTTTGCTGAAATTGTGACCGCGGGGCTTAGAAATATTTCCCCCCACAGGTTTTGTCTTCGAGGGCTGATTTCATTTCCTATGATAAAAAGCCTTCTGTTTCCACCGCCAAACCTTTCAGGGGAGAATTTGCAACAGTTTGGCACCATTTTTGAGTGAATTGGAGAATTTCAGATTTTTGCTGAAATTGTGACCCCGGGGCTTAGAAATTTTTTTTTCCAAAGGTGAAGTTGTCAAGGGCGGATTTCAATTCCTATGATAAAAACCCTTCTGTTTCCACCGCGAAATCTTTCAGGGTAGAATTTTCAACAGTTTGGCACCATTTTTGAGTGAATTGGAGAATTTCAGATTTTTGATGAAATTGTGACCCCGGGGCTTAGAATTTTTTTTTTCCAAAGGTGAAGTTGTCAAGGGCTGATTTCATTTCCTATGATAAAAAGCCTTCTGTTTCCTCCGCCAATCCTTTCAGGGGAGAATTTGCAACAGTTTGGCACCATTTTTGAGTGAATTGGAGAATTTCAGATTTTTGCTGAAATTGTGACCCCGGGGCTTAGAAATTTTTTTTCCCAGAGGTGAAGTTGTCAAGGGCTGATTTCAATTCCTATGATAAAAAGCCTTCTGTTTCCACCGCGAAACCTTTCAGGTGAGAATTTGCAACAGTTTGGCACCATTTTTGAGTGAATTGGAGAATTTCAGATTTTTGCTGAAATTGTGACCGCGGGGCTTAGAAATATTTCCCCCCACAGGTTTTGTCTTCGAGGGCTGATTTCATTTCCTATGATAAAAAGCCTTCTGTTTCCACCGCGAAATCTTTCAGGGTAGAATTTGCAACAGTTTGGCACCATTTTTGAGTGAATTGGAGAATTTCAGATTTTTGCTGAAATTGTGACCCCGGGGCTTAGAAATTTTTTTTTCCAAAGGTGAAGTTGTCAAGGGCTGATTTCAATTCCTATGATAAAAAGCCTTCTGTT
This sequence comes from Podarcis gaigeae, assembly GCF_964106915.1. NCBI lineage: Eukaryota > Metazoa > Chordata > Lepidosauria > Squamata > Lacertidae > Podarcis > Podarcis gaigeae. Next base: position 109,917 of record NW_028153328.1, read on the forward strand.
TCCACCGCGAAATCTTTCAGGGAAGAATTTTCAACAGTTTGGCACCATTTTTGAGTGAATTGGAGAATTTCAGATTTTTGCTGAAATTGTGACCGCGGGGCTTAGAAATATGTCCCCCCACAGGTTTTGTCTTCGAGGGCTGATTTCATTTCCTATGATAAAAAGCCTTCTGTTTCCACCGCGAAACTTTTCAGGGGTGAATTTGCAACAGTTTGGCACCATTTTTGAGTGAAGTGGAGAATTTCAGATTTTTGCTGAAATTGTGACCCCGGGGCTTAGAAATTTTTTTTTCCAAAGGTGAAGTTGTCAATGGCTGATTTCAATTCCTATGATAAAAAGCCTTCTGTTTCCACCGCGAAATCTTTCAGGGTAGAATTTTCAACAGTTTGGCACCATTTTTGAGTGAATTGGAGAATTTCAGATTTTTGCTGAAATTGTGACCCCGGGGCTTAGAAATTTTTTTTTCCAAAGGTGAAGTTGTCAAGGGCTGATTTCAATTCCTATGATAAAAAGCCTTCTGTTTCCACCGCGAAATCTTTCAGGGAAGAATTTTCAACAGTTTGGCACCATTTTTGAGTGAATTGGAGAATTTCAGATTTTTGCTGAAATTGTGACCGCGGGGCTTAGAAATATGTCCCCCCACAGGTTTTGTCTTCGAGGGCTGATTTCATTTCCTATGAAAAAAAGCCTTCTGTTTCCACCGCCAAACCTTTCTGGGGAGAATTTGCAACAGTTTGGCACCATTTTTGAGTGAATTGGAGAATTTCAGATTTTTGCTGAAATTGTGACCCCGGGGCTTAGAATTTTTTTTTTCCAAAGGTGAAGTTGTAAAGGGCTGATTTCATTTCCTATGATAAAAAGCCTTCTGTTTCCACCGCGAAACTTTTCAGGGGAGAATTTGCAACAGTTTGGCACCATTTTTGAGTGAAGTGGAGAATTTCAGATTTTTGCTGAAATTGTGACCCCGGGGCTTAGAAATTTTTTTTTCCAAAGGTGAAGTTGTCAAGGGCTGATTTCAATTCCTATGATAAAAAGCCTTCTGTTTCCACCGCGAAATCTTTCAGGGAAGAATTTTCAACAGTTTGGCACCATTTTTGAGTGAATTGGAGAATTTCAGATTTTTGCTGAAATTGTGACCGCGGGGCTTAGAAATATGTCCCCCCACAGGTTTTGTCTTCGAGGGCTGATTTCATTTCCTATGATAAAAAGCCTTCTGTTTCCACCGCGAAATCTTTCAGGGTAGAATTTGCAACAGTTTGGCACCATTTTTGAGTGAATTGGAGAATTTCAGATTTTTGCTGAAATTGTGACCCCGGGGCTTAGAAATTTTTTTTTCCAAAGGTGAAGTTGTCAAGGGCTGATTTCAATTCCTATGATAAAAAGCCTTCTGTTTCCACCGCGAAATCTTTCAGGGAAGAATTTTCAACAGTTTGGCACCATTTTTGAGTGAATTGGAGAATTTCAGATTTTTGCTGAAATTGTGACCGCGGGGCTTAGAAATATGTCCCCCCACAGGTTTTGTCTTCGAGGGCTGATTTCATTTCCTATGATAAAAAGCCTTCTGTTTCCACCGCGAAACTTTTCAGGGGAGAATTTGCAACAGTTTGGCACCATTTTTGAGTGAAGTGGAGAATTTCAGATTTTTGCTGAAATTGTGACCCCGGGGCTTAGAAATTTTTTTTTCCAAAGGTGAAGTTGTCAATGGCTGATTTCAATTCCTATGATAAAAAGCCTTCTGTTTCCACCGCGAAATCTTTCAGGGTAGAATTTTCAACAGTTTGGCACCATTTTTGAGTGAATTGGAGAATTTCAGATTTTTGCTGAAATTGTGACCCCGGGGCTTAGAAATTTTTTTTTCCAAAGGTGAAGTTGTCAAGGGCTGATTTCAATTCCTATGATAAAAAGCCTTCTGTTTCCACCGCGAAATCTTTCAGGGAAGAATTTTCAACAGTTTGGCACCATTTTTGAGTGAATTGGAGAATTTCAGATTTTTGCTGAAATTGTGACCGCGGGGCTTAGAAATATGTCCCCCCACAGGTTTTGTCTTCGAGGGCTGATTTCATTTCCTATGAAAAAAAGCCTTCTGTTTCCACCGCCAAACCTTTCTGGGGAGAATTTGCAACAGTTTGGCACCATTTTTGAGTGAATTGGAGAATTTCAGATTTTTGCTGAAATTGTGACCCCGGGGCTTAGAAATTTTTTTTTCCAAAGGTGAAGTTGTAAAGGGCTGATTTAATTTCCTATGATAAAAAGCCTTCTGTTTCCACCGCGAAACTTTTCAGGGGAGAATTTGCAACAGTTTGGCACCATTTTTGAGTGAAGTGGAGAATTTCAGATTTTTGCTGAAATTGTGACCCCGGGGCTTAGAAATTTTTTTTTCCAAAGGTGAAGTTGTCAAGGGCTGATTTCAATTCCTATGATAAAAAGCCTTCTGTTTCCACCGCGAAATCTTTCAGGGAAGAATTTTCAACAGTTTGGCACCATTTTTGAGTGAATTGGAGAATTTCAGATTTTTGCTGAAATTGTGACCGCGGGGCTTAGAAATATGTCCCCCCACAGGTTTTGTCTTCGAGGGCTGATTTCATTTCCTATGATAAAAAGCCTTCTGTTTCCACCGCGAAACTTTTCAGGGGAGAATTTGCAACAGTTTGGCACCATTTTTGAGTGAAGTGGAGAATTTCAGATTTTTGCTGAAATTGTGACCCCGGGGCTTAGAAATTTTTTTTCCAAAGGTGAAGTTGTCAATGGCTGATTTCAATTCCTATGATAAAAAGCCTTCTGTTTCCACCGCGAAACTTTTCAGGGGAGAATTTGCAACAGTTTGGCACCATTTTTGAGTGAAGTGGAGAATTTCAGATTTTTGCTGAAATTGTGACCCCGGGGCTTAGAAATTTTTTTTTCCAAAGGTGAAGTTGTCAATGGCTGATTTCAATTCCTATGATAAAAAGCCTTCTGTTTCCACCGCGAAATCTTTCAGGGTAGAATTTTCAACAGTTTGGCACCATTTTTGAGTGAATTGGAGAATTTCAGATTTTTGCTGAAATTGTGACCCCGGGGCTTAGAAATTTTTTTTTCCAAAGGTGAAGTTGTCAAGGGCTGATTTCAATTCCTATGATAAAAAGCCTTCTGTTTCCACCGCGAAATCTTTCAGGGAAGAATTTTCAACAGTTTGGCACCATTTTTGAGTGAATTGGAGAATTTCAGATTTTTGCTGAAATTGTGACCGCGGGGCTTAGAAATATGTCCCCCCACAGGTTTTGTCTTCGAGGGCTGATTTCATTTCCTATGAAAAAAAGCCTTCTGTTTCCACCGCCAAACCTTTCTGGGGAGAATTTGCAACAGTTTGGCACCATTTTTGAGTGAATTGGAGAATTTCAGATTTTTGCTGAAATTGTGACCCCGGGGCTTAGAAATTTTTTTTTCCAAAGGTGAAGTTGTAAAGGGCTGATTTAATTTCCTATGATAAAAAGCCTTCTGTTTCCACCGCGAAACTTTTCAGGGGAGAATTTGCAACAGTTTGTCACCATTTTTGAGTGAAGTGGAGAATTTCAGATTTTTGCTGAAATTGTGACCCCGGGGCTTAGAAATTTTTTTTCCAAAGGTGAAGTTGTCAATGGCTGATTTCAATTCCTATGATAAAAAGCCTTCTGTTTCCACCGCGAAATCTTTCAGGGTAGAATTTTCAACAGTTTGGCACCATTTTTGAGTGAATTGGAGAATTTCAGATTTTTGCTGAAATTGTGACCCCGGGGCTTAGAAATTTTTTTTTCCAAAGGTGAAGTTGTCAAGGGCTGATTTCAATTCCTATGATAAAAAGCCTTCTGTTTCCACCGCCAAACCTTTCAGGGTAGAATTTTCAACAGTTTGGCACCATTTTTGAGTGAATTGGAGAATATCAGATTTTTGCTGAAATTGTGACCCCGGGGCTTAGAAATATTTCCCCCCACAGGTTTTGTCTTCGAGGGCTGATTTCATTTCCTATGATAAAAAGCCTTCTGTTTCCACCGCCAAACCTTTCAGTGGAGAATTTGCAACAGTTTGGCACCATTTTTGAGTGAATTGGAGAATTTCAGATTTTTGCTGAAATTGTGACCCCGGGGCTTAGAAATTTTTTTTCCCAGAGGTGAAGTTGTCAAGGGCTGATTTCATTTCCTATGATAAAAAGCCTTCTGTTTCCACCGCGAAATCTTTCAGGGGAGAATTTGCAACAATTTGACACCATTTTTGAGTGAATGGGGGAATTTCAGATTTTGGCTGAAATTGTGACCCCGGGGCTTAGAATTTTTTTTTTCCAGAGGTGAAGTTGTCAAGGGCTGATTTCAATACCTATGATAAAAAGCCTTCAGTTTGCACTGCGAAACCTTTCAGGTGAGAATATGCAACAGTTTGGCACCATTTTTGAGTGAATTGGAGAATTTCAGATTTTTGCTGAAATTGTGACCGCGGGGCTTAGAAATATGTCCCCCCACAGGTTTTGTCTTCGAGGGCTGATTTCATTTCCTATGAAAAAAAGCCTTCTGTTTCCACCGCCAAACCTTTCTGGGGAGAATTTGCAACAGTTTGGCACCATTTTTGAGTGAATTGGAGAATTTCAGATTTTTGCTGAAATTGTGACCCCGGGGCTTAGAAATTTTTTTTTCCAAAGGTGAAGTTGTAAAGGGCTGATTTAATTTCCTATGATAAAAAGCCTTCTGTTTCCACCGCGAAACTTTTCAGGGGAGAATTTGCAACAGTTTGTCACCATTTTTGAGTGAAGTGGAGAATTTCAGATTTTTGCTGAAATTGTGACCCCGGGGCTTAGAAAATTTTTTTTCCAAAGGTGAAGTTGTCAATGGCTGATTTCAATTCCTATGATAAAAAGCCTTCTGTTTCCACCGCGAAATCTTTCAGGGTAGAATTTTCAACAGTTTGGCACCATTTTTGAGTGAATTGGAGAATTTCAGATTTTTGCTGAAATTGTGACCCCGGGGCTTAGAAATTTTTTTTTCCAAAGGTGAAGTTGTCAAGGGCTGATTTCAATTCCTATGATAAAAAGCCTTCTGTTTCCACCGCCAAACCTTTCAGGGTAGAATTTTCAACAGTTTGGCACCATTTTTGAGTGAATTGGAGAATATCAGATTTTTGCTGAAATTGTGACCCCGGGGCTTAGAAATATTTCCCCCCACAGGTTTTGTCTTCGAGGGCTGATTTCATTTCCTATGATAAAAAGCCTTCTGTTTCCACCGCCAAACCTTTCAGTGGAGAATTTGCAACAGTTTGGCACCATTTTTGAGTGAATTGGAGAATTTCAGATTTTTGCTGAAATTGTGACCCCGGGGCTTAGAAATTTTTTTTCCCAGAGGTGAAGTTGTCAAGGGCTGATTTCATTTCCTATGATAAAAAGCCTTCTGTTTCCACCGCGAAATCTTTCAGGGGAGAATTTGCAACAATTTGACACCATTTTTGAGTGAATGGGGGAATTTCAGATTTTGGCTGAAATTGTGACCCCGGGGCTTAGAATTTTTTTTTTCCAGAGGTGAAGTTGTCAAGGGCTGATTTCAATACCTATGATAAAAAGCCTTCAGTTTGCACTGCGAAACCTTTCAGGTGAGAATATGCAACAGTTTGGCACCATTTTTGAGTGAATTGGAGAATTTCAGATTTTTGCTGAAATTGTGACCGCGGGGCTTAGAATTTTTTTTTTTCCAAACGTGAAGTTGTCAAGGGCTGATTTCAATTCCTATGATAAAAAGCCTTCTGTTTCCACCGCGAAACCTTTCAGGGGAGAATTTGCAACAGTTTGGCACCATTTTGAGTGAATTGGAGAATATCAGATTTTTGCTGAAATTGTGACCCCGGGGCTTAAATATTTTTTTTTCCAGAGGTGAAGTTGTCAAGGGCTGATTTCATTTCCTATGATAAAAAGCCTTCTGTTTCCACCGCGAAATCTTTCAGGGGAGAATTTGCAACAATTTGACACCATTTTTGAGTGAATTGGGGAATTTCAGATTTTGGCTGAAATTGTGACCCCGGGGCTTAGAAATTTTTTTTTCCAGAGGTGAAGTTGTCAAGGGCTGATTTCATTTCCTATGATAAAAAGCCTTCTGTTTCCTCCGCCAATCCTTTCAGGGGAGAATTTGCAACAGTTTGGCACCCTTTTTGAGTGAATTGGAGAATTTCAGATTTTTGCTGAAATTGTGACCCCGGGGCTTAGAATTTTTTTTTTCCAGAGGTGAAGTTGTCAAGGGCTGATTTCAATACCTATGATGAAAAGCCTTCTTTTTCCACCGCGAAACCTTTCAGGTGAGAATTTACAACAGTTTGGCACCATTTTTGAGTGAATTGGAGAATTTCAGATTTTTGCTGAAATTGTGACCGCGGGGCTTAGAATTTTTTTTTTCCAAACGTGAAGTTGTCAAGGGCTGATTTCAATTCCTATGATAAAAAGCCTTCTGTTTCCACCGCGAAACCTTTCAGGGGAGAATTTGCAACAGTTTGGCACCATTTTTGAGTGAATTGGAGAATATCAATTTTTTGCTGAAATTGTGACCCCGGGGCTTAAATATTTTTTTTCAGAGGTTAAGTTGTCGAGGGCTGATTTCATTTCCTATGATAAAAAGCCTTCTGTTTCCACCGCCAAACCTTTCAGGGGAGAATCTGCAACAGTTTGGCACCATTTTTGAGTGAATTGGAGAATTTCAGATTTTTGCTGAAATCTGACCACGGGGCTTAGAAATTTTTTTCCCCAGAGGTTTTGTCTTCGAGTGCTGATTTCATTTCCTATGATAAAAAGCCTTCTGTTTCCACCGCCAAACCTTTCAGGGGAGAATTTGCAACAGTTTGGCACCATTTTTGAGTGAATTGGAGAATTTCAGATTTTTCCTGAAATTGTGACCCCGGGGCTTAGAATTTTTTTTTCCAAAGGTGAAGTTGTCAAGGGCTGATTTCAATTCCTATGATAAAAAGCCTTCTGTTTCCACCGCGAAACCTTTCAGGGGAGAATTTTAAACAGTTTGGCACCATTTTTGAGTGAATTGGAGAATTTCAGATTTTTGCTGAAATTGTGACCGCGGGGCTTAGAAATATTTCCCCCCACAGGTTTTGTCTTCGAGGGCTGATTTCATTTCCTATGATAAAAAGCCTTCTGTTTCCACCGCCAAACCTTTCAGGGGAGAATTTGCAAAAGTTTGGCACCATTTTTGAGTGAATTGTAGAATTTCAGATTTTTGCTGAAATTGTGACCCCGGGGCTTAGAAATTTTTTTTTCCAAAGGTGAAGTTGTCAAGGGCTGATTTCAATTCCTATGATAAAAAGCCTTCTGTTTCCACCGCGAAATCTTTCAGGGTAGAATTTTCAACAGTTTGGCACCATTTTTGAGTGAATTGGAGAATTTCAGATTTTTGCTGAAATTGTGACCCCGGGGCTTAGAAATTTTTTTTTCCAAAGGTGAAGTTGTCAAGGGCTGATTTCAATTCCTATGATAAAAAGCCTTCTGTTTCCACCGCGAAACCTTTCAGGGGAGAATTTGCAACAGTTTGGCACCATTTTTGAGTGAATTGGAGAATTTCAGATTTTTGCTGAAATTGTGACCCCGGGGCTTAGAATTTTTTTTCCCCAGAGGTGAAGTTGTCAAGGGCTCATTTCAATACCTATGATAAAAAGCCTTCTGTTTCCACCGCGAAACCTTTCAGGGGAGAATTTGCAACAGTTTGGCACCATTTTTGAGTGAATTGGAGAATTTCAGATTTTTGCTGAAATTGTGACCCCGGGGCTTAGAAATTTTTTTCCCCACAGGTGAAGTTGTCAAGGGCTCATTTCAATACCTATGATAAAAAGCCTTCTGTTTCCACCGCGAAACCTTTCAGGGGAGAATTTGCAATAGTTTGGCACCATTTTTGAGTGAATTGGAGAATTTCAGTTTTTTGCTGAAATTGTGACCCCGGGGCTTAGAAATTTTTTTCCCCAGAGGTTTTGTCTTCGAGGGCTGATTTCATTTCCTATGATAAAAAGCCTTCTGTTTCCACCGCCAAACCTTTCAGGGGAGAATTTCCAACAGTTTGGCACCATTTTTGAGTGAATTGGAGAATTTCAGATTTTTGCTGAAATTGTGACCCCGGGGCTTAGAATTTTTTTTTTCCAGAGGTGAAGTTGTCAAGGGCTGATTTCAAAAACTATGATGAAAAGCCTTCTGTTTCCACCGCGAAACCTTTCAGGGGAGAATTTGCAACAGTTTGGCACCATTTTTGAGTGAATTGGAGAATATCAGATTTTTGCTGAAATTGTGACCCCGGGGCTTAATTTTTTTTTTTTCACAGGTTAACTTGTCGAGGGCTGATTTCATTTCCTATGATAAAAAGCCTTCTGTTTCCACCGCCAAACCTTTCAGGGGAGAATCTGCAACAGTTTGGCACCATTTTTGAGTGAATTGGAGAATTTCAGATTTTTGCTGAAATTATGACCCCGGGGCTTGGAACTTTTTTTCCCAAAGGTGAAGTTGTCAAGTGCTGATTTCATTTCCTATGATAAAAAGCCTTCTGTTTCCACCGCCAAACCTTTCAGGGGAGAATTTGCAACAGTTTGGCACCATTTTTGAGTGAATTGGAGAATTTCAGATTTTTGCTGAAATCTCACCCCGGTGCTTAGAAATTGTTTTCCCCAGAGGTTTTGTCTTCGAGTGCTGATTGCATTTCCTATAATAAAAAGCCTTCTGTTTCCACCGCCAAACCTTTCTGGGGTGAATTTGCAACAGTTTGGCACCATTTTTGAGTGAATTGGAGAATTTCAGATTTTTGCTGAAATTGTGACCCCGGGGCTTAGAAATTTTTTTTTCCAAAGGTGAAGTTGTCAAGGGCGGATTTCAATTCCTATGATAGAAAGCCTTCTGTTTCCACCGCGAAATCTTTCAGGGTAGAATTTTCAACAGTTTGGCACCATTTTTGAGTGAATTGGAGAATTTCAGATTTTTGATGAAATTGTGACCCCGGGGCTTAGAATTTTTTTTTTCCAAAGGTGAAGTTGTCAAGGGCTGATTTCATTTCCTATGATAAAAAGCCTTCTGTTTCCTCCGCCAATCCTTTCAGGGGAGAATTTGCAACAGTTTGGCACCATTTTTGAGTGAATTGGAGAATTTCAGATTTTTGCTGAAATTGTGACCCCGGGGCTTAGAAATTTTTTTTTCCAAAGGTGAAGTTGTCAAGGGCTGATTTCAATTCCTATGATAAAAAGCCTTCTGTTTCCACCGCGAAATCTTTCAGGGTAGAATTTTCAACAGTTTGGCACCATTTTTGAGTGAATTGGAGAATTTCAGATTTTTGCTGAAATTGTGACCCCGGGGCTTAGAAATTTTTTTTTCCAAAGGTGAAGTTGTCAAGGGCTGATTTCAATTCCTATGATAAAAAGCCTTCTGTTTCCACCGCGAAACCTTTCAGGGGAGAATTTGCAACAGTTTGGCACCATTTTTGAGTGAATTGGAGAATTTCAGATTTTTGCTGAAATTGTGACCCCGGGGCTTAGAAATTTTTTTCCCCAGAGGTGAAGTTGTCAAGGGCTCATTTCAATACCTATGATAAAAAGCCTTCTGTTTCCACCGCGAAACCTTTCAGGGGAGAATTTGCAACAGTTTGGCACCATTTTTGAGTGAATTGGAGAATTTCAGATTTTTGCTGAAATTGTGACCCCGGGGCTTAGAATTTTTTTTCCCCAGAGGTGAAGTTGTCAAGGGCTCATTTCAATACCTATGATAAAAAGCCTTCTGTTTCCACCGCGAAACCTTTCAGGGGAGAATTTGCAATAGTTTGGCACCATTTTTGAGTGAATTGGAGAATTTCAGTTTTTTGCTGAAATTGTGACCCCGGGGCTTAGAAATTTTTTTCCCCAGAGGTTTTGTCTTCGAGGGCTGATTTCATTTCCTATGATAAAAAGCCTTCTGTTTCCACCGCCAAACCTTTCAGGGGAGAATTTCCAACAGTTTGGCACCATTTTTGAGTGAATTGGAGAATTTCAGATTTTTGCTGAAATTGTGACCCCGGGGCTTAGAATTTTTTTTTTCCAGAGGTGAAGTTGTCAAGGGCTGATTTCAAAAACTATGATGAAAAGCCTTCTGTTTCCACCGCGAAACCTTTCAGGGGAGAATTTGCAACAGTTTGGCACCATTTTTGAGTGAATTGGAGAATATCAGATTTTTGCTGAAATTGTGACCCCGGGGCTTAATTTTTTTTTTTTCACAGGTTAACTTGTCGAGGGCTGATTTCATTTCCTATGATAAAAAGCCTTCTGTTTCCACCGCCAAACCTTTCAGGGGAGAATCTGCAACAGTTTGGCACCATTTTTGAGTGAATTGGAGAATTTCAGATTTTTGCTGAAATTATGACCCCGGGGCTTGGAACTTTTTTTCCCAAAGGTGAAGTTGTCAAGTGCTGATTTCATTTCCTATGATAAAAAGCCTTCTGTTTCCACCGCCAAACCTTTCAGGGGAGAATTTGCAACAGTTTGGCACCATTTTTGAGTGAATTGGAGAATTTCAGATTTTTGCTGAAATCTCACCCCGGTGCTTAGAAATTGTTTTCCCCAGAGGTTTTGTCTTCGAGTGCTGATTGCATTTCCTATAATAAAAAGCCTTCTGTTTCCACCGCCAAACCTTTCTGGGGTGAATTTGCAACAGTTTGGCACCATTTTTGAGTGAATTGGAGAATTTCAGATTTTTGCTGAAATTGTGACCCCGGGGCTTAGAAATTTTTTTTTCCAAAGGTGAAGTTGTCAAGGGCGGATTTCAATTCCTATGATAGAAAGCCTTCTGTTTCCACCGCGAAATCTTTCAGGGTAGAATTTTCAACAGTTTGGCACCATTTTTGAGTGAATTGGAGAATTTCAGATTTTTGATGAAATTGTGACCCCGGGGCTTAGAATTTTTTTTTTCCAAAGGTGAAGTTGTCAAGGGCTGATTTCATTTCCTATGATAAAAAGCCTTCTGTTTCCTCCGCCAATCCTTTCAGGGGAGAATTTGCAACAGTTTGGCACCATTTTTGAGTGAATTGGAGAATTTCAGATTTTTGCTGAAATTGTGACCCCGGGGCTTAGAAATTTTTTTTTCCAAAGGTGAAGTTGTCAAGGGCTGATTTCAATTCCTATGATAAAAAGCCTTCTGTTTCCACCGCGAAATCTTTCAGGGTAGAATTTTCAACAGTTTGGCACCATTTTTGAGTGAATTGGAGAATTTCAGATTTTTGCTGAAATTGTGACCCCGGGGCGTAGAAATTTTTTTTTCCAAAGGTGAAGTTGTCAAGGGCTGATTTCAATTCCTATGATAAAAAGCCTTCTGTTTCCACCGCGAAACCTTTCAGGGGAGAATTTGCAACAGTTTGGCACCATTTTTGAGTGAATTGGAGAATTTCAGATTTTTGCTGAAATTGTGACCCCGGGGCTTAGAATTTTTTTTCCCCAGAGGTGAAGTTGTCAAGGGCTCATTTCAATACCTATGATAAAAAGCCTTCTGTTTCCACCGCGAAACCTTTCAGGGGAGAATTTGCAACAGTTTGGCACCATTTTTGAGTGAATTGGAGAATTTCAGATTTTTGCTGAAATTGTGACCCCGGGGCTTAGAATTTTTTTTCCCCAGAGGTGAAGTTGTCAAGGGCTCATTTCAATACCTATGATAAAAAGCCTTCTGTTTCCACCGCGAAACCTTTCAGGGGAGAATTTGCAATAGTTTGGCACCATTTTTGAGTGAATTGGAGAATTTCAGTTTTTTGCTGAAATTGTGACCCCGGGGCTTAGAAATTTTTTTCCCCAGAGGTTTTGTCTTCGAGGGCTGATTTCATTTCCTATGATAAAAAGCCTTCTGTTTCCACCGCCAAACCTTTCAGGGGAGAATTTCCAACAGTTTGGCACCATTTTTGAGTGAATTGGAGAATTTCAGATTTTTGCTGAAATTGTGACCCCGGGGCTTAGAATTTTTTTTTTCCAGAGGTGAAGTTGTCAAGGGCTGATTTCAAAAACTATGATGAAAAGCCTTCTGTTTCCACCGCGAAACCTTTCAGGGGAGAATTTGCAACAGTTTGGCACCATTTTTGAGTGAATTGGAGAATATCAGATTTTTGCTGAAATTGTGACCCCGGGGCTTAATTTTTTTTTTTTCACAGGTTAACTTGTCGAGGGCTGATTTCATTTCCTATGATAAAAAGCCTTCTGTTTCCACCGCGAAACCTTTCAGGGGAGAATCTGCAACAGTTTGGCACCATTTTTGAGTGAATTGGAGAATTTCAGATTTTTGCTGAAATTATGACCCCGGGGCTTGGAACTTTTTTTCCCAAAGGTGAAGTTGTCAAGTGCTGATTTCATTTCCTATGATAAAAAGCCTTCTGTTTCCACCGCCAAACCTTTCAGGGGAGAATTTGCAACAGTTTGGCACCATTTTTGAGTGAATTGGAGAATTTCAGATTTTTGCTGAAATCTCACCCCGGTGCTTAGAAATTGTTTTCCCCAGAGGTTTTGTCTTCGAGTGCTGATTGCATTTCCTATAATAAAAAGCCTTCTGTTTCCACCGCCAAACCTTTCTGGGGAGAATTTGCAACAGTTTGGCACCATTTTTGAGTGAATTGGAGAATTTCAGATTTTTGCTGAAATTGTGACCCCGGGGCTTAGAATTTTTTTTTCCAAAGGTGAAGTTGTCAAGGGCGGATTTCAATTCCTATGATAGAAAGCCTTCTGTTTCCACCGCGAAATCTTTCAGGGTAGAATTTTCAACAGTTTGGCACCATTTTTGAGTGAATTGGAGAATTTCAGATTTTTGATGAAATTGTGACCCCGGGGCTTAGAAATTTTTTTTTCCAAAGGTGAAGTTGTCAAGGGCGGATTTCAATTCCTATGATAAAAACCCTTCTGTTTCCACCGCGAAATCTTTCAGGGTAGAATTTTCAACAGTTTGGCACCATTTTTGAGTGAATTGGAGAATTTCAGATTTTTGATGAAATTGTGACCCCGGGGCTTAGAATTTTTTTTTTCCAAAGGTGAAGTTGTCAAGGGCTGATTTCATTTCCTATGATAAAAAGCCTTCTGTTTCCTCCGCCAATCCTTTCAGGGGAGAATTTGCAACAGTTTGGCACCATTTTTGAGTGAATTGGAGAATTTCAGATTTTTGCTGAAATTGTGACCCCGGGGCTTAGAATTTTTTTTTCCCAGAGGTGAAGTTGTCAAGGGCTGATTTCAATTCCTATGATAAAAAGCCTTCTGTTTCCACCGCGAAACCTTTCAGGTGAGAATTTGCAACAGTTTGGCACCATTTTTGAGTGAATTGGAGAATTTCAGATTTTTGCTGAAATTGTGACCGCGGGGCTTAGAAATATTTCCCCCCACAGGTTTTGTCTTCGAGGGCTGATTTCATTTCCTATGATAAAAAGCCTTCTGTTTCCACCGCCAAACCTTTCAGGGGAGAATTTGCAACAGTTTGGCACCATTTTTGAGTGAATTGGAGAATTTCAGATTTTTGCTGAAATTGTGACCCCGGGGCTTAGAAATTTTTTTTTCCAAAGGTGAAGTTGTCAAGGGCGGATTTCAATTCCTATGATAAAAACCCTTCTGTTTCCACCGCGAAATCTTTCAGGGTAGAATTTTCAACAGTTTGGCACCATTTTTGAGTGAATTGGAGAATTTCAGATTTTTGCTGAAATTGTGACCCCGGGGCTTAGAAATTTTTTTTCCCAGAGGTTTTGTCTTCGAGGGCTGATTTCATTTCCTATGATAAAAAGCCTTCTGTTTCCTCCGCCAATCCTTTCAGGGGAGAATTTGCAACAGTTTGGCACCATTTTTGAGTGAATTGGAGAATTTCAGATTTTTGCTGAAATTGTGACCCCGGGGCTTAGAATTTTTTTTTCCCAGAGGTGAAGTTGTCAAGGGCTGATTTCAATTCCTATGATAAAAAGCCTTCTGTTTCCACCGCGAAACCTTTCAGGTGAGAATTTGCAACAGTTTGGCACCATTTTTGAGTGAATTGGAGAATTTCAGATTTTTGCTGAAATTGTGACCGCGCGGCTTAGAAATATTTCCCCCCACAGGTTTTGTCTTCGAGGGCTGATTTCATTTCCTATGATAAAAAGCCTTCTGTTTCCACCGCCAAACCTTTCAGGGGAGAATTTGCAACAGTTTGGCACCATTTTTGAGTGAATTGGAGAATTTCAGATTTTTGCTGAAATTGTGACCCCGGGGCTTAGAAATTTTTTTTTCCAAAGGTGAAGTTGTCAAGGGCGGATTTCAATTCCTATGATAAAAACCCTTCTGTTTCCACCGCGAAATCTTTCAGGGTAGAATTTTCAACAGTTTGGCACCATTTTTGAGTGAATTGGAGAATTTCAGATTTTTGCTGAAATTGTGACCCCGGGGCTTAGAAATTTTTTTCCCCAGAGGTTTTGTCTTCGAGAGCTGATTTCATTTCCTATGATAAAAAGCCTTCTGTTTCCACCACCAAACCTTTCAGGGGAGAATTTGCAACAGTTTGGCACCATTTTTGAGTGAATTGGAGAATTTCAGATTTTTGCTGAAATTGTGACCCCGGGGCTTAGAATTTTTTTTTTCCAGAGGTGAAGTTGTCAAGGGCTGATTTCAATACCTATGATGAAAAGCCTTCTGTTTCCACCGCGAAACCTTTCAGGTGAGAATTTACAACAGTTTGGCACCATTTTTGCAAGAAGTGGAGAATTTCAGATTTTTGCTGAAATTGTGACCGCGAGGCTTAGAATTTTTTTTTTCCAAACGTGAAGTTGTCAAGGGCTGATTTCAATTCCTATGATAAAAAGCCTTCTGTTTCCACCGCGAAACCTTTCAGGGGAGAATTTGCAACAGTTTGGCACCATTTTTGAGTGAATTGGAGAATATCAGATTTTTGCTGAAATTGTGACCCCGGGGCTTAAATTTTTTTTTTCAGAGGTTAAGTTGTCGAGGGCTGATTTCATTTCCTATGATAAAAAGCCTTCTGTTTCCACCGCCAAATCTTTCAGGGGAGAATCTGCAACAGTTTGGCACCATTTTTGAGTGAATTGGAGAATTTCAGATTTTTGCTGATATTATGACCCCGGGGCTTGGAACTATTTTTCCAAAGGTGAAGTTGTAAAGTGCTGATTTCATTTCCTAGGATAAAAAGCCTTCTGTTTCCACCGCCAAACCTTTCTTGGGAGAATTTGCAACAGCATGGCACTATTTTTGAGTGAATTGGAGAATTTCAGATTTTTGCTGAAATTGTGACCCCGGGGCTTAGAATTTTTTTTTCCAAAGGTGAAGTTGTCAAGGGCTGATTTCAATTCCTATGATAAAAAGCCTTCTGTTTCCACCGCGAAACCTTTCAGGGGAGAATTTTAAACAGTTTGGCACCATTTTTGAGTGAATTGGAGAATTTCAGATTTTTGCTGAAATTGTGACCGCGGGGCTTAGAAATATTTCCCCCCACAGGTTTTGTCTTCGAGGGCTGATTTCATTTCCTATGATAAAAAGCCTTCTGTTTCCACCGCCAAACCTTTCAGGGGAGAATTTGGAACAGTTTGGCACCATTTTTAAGTGAATTGGAGAATTTCAGATTTTTGCTGAAATTATGACCCCGGGGCTTAGAATTTTTTTTCCCAGAGGTGAAGTTGTCAAGGGCTGATTTCAATTCCTATGATAAAAAGCCTTCTGTTTCCACCGCGAAACCTTTCAGGGGAGAATTTTAAACAGTTTGGCACCATTTTTGAGTGAATTGGAGAATTTCAGATTTTTGCTGAAATTGTGACCGCGGGGCTTAGAAATATTTCCCCCCACAGGTTTTGTCTTCGAGGGCTGATTTCATTTCCTATGATAAAAAGCCTTCTGTTTCCACCGCCAAACCTTTCAGGGGAGAATTTGCAACAGTTTGGCACCATTTTTGAGTGAATTGGAGAATTTCAGATTTTTGCTGAAATTGTGACCCCGGGGCTTAGAATTTTTTTTTTCCAAAGGTGAAGTTGTCAAGGGCTGATTTCAATTCCTATGATAAAAACCCTTCTGTTTCCACCGCGAAATCTTTCAGGGTAGAATTTTCAACAGTTTGGCACCATTTTTGAGTGAATTGGAGAATTTCAGATTTTTGATGAAATTGTGACCCCGGGGCTTAGAATTTTTTTTTTCCAAAGGTGAAGTTGTCAAGGGCTGATTTCATTTCCTATGATAAAAAGCCTTCTGTTTCCTCCGCCAATCCTTTCAGGGGAGAATTTGCAACAGTTTGGCACCATTTTTGAGTGAATTGGAGAATTTCAGATTTTTGCTGAAATTGTGACCCCGGGGCTTAGAAATTTTTTTTCCCAGAGGTTTTGTCTTTGAGAGCTGATTTCATTTCCTATGATAAAAAGCCTTCTGTTTCCACCACCAAACCTTTCAGGGGAGAATTTCCAACAGTTTGGCACCATTTTTGAGTGAATTGGAGAATTTCAGATTTTTGCTGAAATTGTGACCCCGGGGCTTAGAATTTTTTTTTTCCAGAGGTGAAGTTGTCAAGGGCTGATTTCAATACCTATGATGAAAAGCCTTCTGTTTCCACCGCGAAACCTTTCAGGGGAGAATTTGCAACAGTTTGGCACCATTTTTGAGTGAATTGGAGAATATCAGATTTTTGCTGAAATTGTGACCCCGGGGCTTAAATTTTTTTTTTCAGAGGTTAAGTTGTCGAGGGCTGATTTCATTTCCTATGATAAAAAGCCTTCTGTTTCCACCGCCAAATCTTTCAGGGGAGAATCTGCAACAGTTTGGCACCATTTTTGAGTGAATTGGAGAATTTCAAATTTTTGCTGAAATTATGACCCCGGGGCTTTGAACTATTTTTCCAAAGGTGAAGTTGTCAAGTGCTGATTTCATTTCCTAGGATAAAAAGCCTTCTGTTTCCACCGCCAAACCTTTCTTGGGAGAATTTGCAACAGCATGGCACCATTTTTGAGTGAATTGGAGAATTTCAGATTTTTGCTGAAATTGTGACCCCGGGGCTTAGAATTTTTTTTTCCAAAGGTGAAGTTGTCAAGGGCTGATTTCAATTCCTATGATAAAAAGCCTTCTGTTTCCACCGCGAAACCTTTCAGGGGAGAATTTTAAACAGTTTGGCACCATTTTTGAGTGAATTGGAGAATTTCAGATTTTTGCTGAAATTGTGACCGCGGGGCTTAGAAATATTTTCCCCCACAGGTTTTGTCTTCGAGGGCTGATTTCATTTCCTATGATAAAAAGCCTTCTGTTTCCACCGCCAAACCTTTCAGGGGAGAATTTGGAACAGTTTGGCACCATTTTTAAGTGAATTGGAGAATTTCAGATTTTTGCTGAAATTATGACACCGGGGCTTAGAATTTTTTTTCCCAGAGGTGAAGTTGTCAAGGGCTGATTTCAATTCCTATGATAAAAAGCCTTCTGTTTCCACCGCGAAACCTTTCAGGGGAGAATTTTAAACACTTTGGCACCATTTTTGAGTGAATTGGAGAATTTCAGATTTTTGCTGAAATTGTGACCGCGGGGCTTAGAAATATTTTCCCCCACAGGTTTTGTCTTCGAGGGCTGATTTCATTTCCTATGATAAAAAGCCTTCTGTTTCCACCGCCAAACCTTTCAGGGGAGAATTTGCAACAGTTTGGCACCATTTTTGAGTGAATTGGAGAATTTCAGATTTTTGCTGAAATTGTGACCCCGGGGCTTAGAATTTTTTTTTTCCAAAGGTGAAGTTGTCAAGGGCTGATTTCATTTCCTATGATAAAAAGCCTTCTGTTTCCTCCGCCAATCCTTTCAGGGGAGAATTTGCAACAGCATGGCACCATTTTTGAGTGAATTGGAGAATTTCAGATTTTTGCTGAAATTGTGACCCCGGGGCTTAGAATTTTTTTTTCCAAAGGTGAAGTTGTCAAGGGCTGATTTCAATTCCTATGATAAAAAGCCTTCTGTTTCCACCGCAAAACCTTTCAGGGGAGAATTTTAAACAGTTTGGCACCATTTTTGAGTGAATTGGAGAATTTCAGATTTTTGCTGAAATTGTGACCGCGGGGCTTAGAAATATTTTCCCCCACAGGTTTTGTCTTCGAGGGCTGATTTCATTTCCTATGATAAAAAGCCTTCTGTTTCCACCGCCAAACCTTTCTGGGGAGAATTTGCAACAGTTTGGCACCATTTTTGAAAGAAGTGGAGAATTTCAGATTTTTGCTGAAATTGTGACCCCGGGTATTAGAATTTTTTTTTCCAGAGGTGAAGTTGTCAAGGGCTGATTTCAATTCCTATGATAAAAAGCCTTCTGTTTCCACCGTGAAATCTTTCAGGGGAGAATTTGCAACAATTTGACACCATTTTTGAGTGAATTGGGGAATTTCAGATTTTGGCTGAAATTGTGACCCCGGGGCTTAGATTTTTTTTTTCCAGAGGTGAAGTTGCCAAGGGCTGATTTCAATACCTATGATAAAAAGCCTTCTGTTTCCACCGCGAGACCTTTCAGGTGAGAATTTGCAACAGTTTGACACCATTTTTGAATGAAGTGGAGAATTTCAGATTTTTGCTGAAATTGTGACCCCGGGGCTTAGAAATTTTTTCCCCCACAGGTTTTGTCTTCGAGGGCTGATTTCATTTCCTATGATAGAAAGCCTTCTGTTTCCACCGCCAAACATTTCAGGGGAGAATTTGCAACAGTTTGGCACCATTTTTGAGTGAATTGGAGAATTTCAGATTTTTGCTGAAATTGTGACCCCGGTGCTTAGAAATTTTTTTTCCCAAAGGTGAAGTTGTCAAGGGCTGATTTCATTTCCTATGATAAAAAGCCTTCTGTTTCCTCCGCCAATCCTTTCAGGGGAGAATTTGCAACAGTTTGGCACCATTTTTGAGTGAATTGGAGAATTTCAGATTTTTGCTGAAATTGTGACCCCGGGGCTTAGAATTTTTTTTTTCCAGAGGTGAAGTTGTCAAGGGCTGATTTCAATACCTATGATGAAAAGCCTTCTGTTTCCACTGCGAAACCTTTCAGGGGAGAATCTGCAACAGTTTGGCACCATTTTTGAATGAATTGGAGAATTTCAGATTTTTGCTGAAATTATGACCCCGGGGCTTGGAACTTTTTTTTCCAAAGGTGAAGTTGTCAAGTGCTGATTTCATTTCCTATGATAAAAAGCCTTCTGTTTCCACCGCCAAACCTTTCAGGGGAGAATTTGCAACAGTTTGGCACCATTTTTGAGTGAATTGGAGAATTTCAGATTTTTGCTGAAATCTGACCCCGGGGCTTAGAAATTTTTTTCCCCAGAGGTTTTGTCTTCGAGTGCTGATTTCATTTCCTATGATAAAAAGCCTTCTGTTTCCACCGCCAAACCTTTCAGGGGAGAATTTGCAACAGTTTGGCACCATTTTTGAGTGAATTGGAGAATTTCAGATTTTTGCTGAAATCTGACCCCGGGGCTTAGAATTTTTTTTTTCCAGAGGTGAAGTTGTCAAGGGCTGATTTCAATACCTATGATGAAAAGCCTTCTGTTTCCACCGCCAAACCTTTCAGGTGAGAATTTGAAACAGTTTGGCACCATTTTTGAGTGAATTGGAGAATTTCAGATTTTTGCTGAAATTGTGACCGCGGGGCTTAGAATTTTTTTTTTCCAAACGTGAAGTTGTCAAGGGCTGATTTCAATTCCTATGATAAAAAGCCTTCTGTTTCCACCGCGAAAGCTTTCAGGGGAGAATTTGCAACAGTTTGGCACCATTTTTGAGTGAATTGGAGAATATCAGATTTTTGCTGAAATTGTGACCCCAGGGCTTAAATTTTTTTTTTCAGAGGTTAAGTTGTCGAGGGCTGATTTCATTTCCTATGATAAAAAGCCTTCTGTTTCCACCGCCACACCTTTCAGGGGAGAATCTGCGACAGTTTGGCACCATTTTTGAGTGAACTGGAGAATTTCAGATTTTTGCTGAAATTATGACCCCGGGGCTTGGAACTATTTTTCCAAAGGTGAAGTTGTCAAGTGCTGATTTCATTTCCTATGATAAAAAGCCTTCTGTTTCCACCGCCAAACCTTTCTGGGGAGAATTTGCAACAGTTTGGCACCATTTTTGAGTGAATTGGAGAATTTCAGATTTTTGCTGAAATTGTGACCCCGGGGCTTAGAATTTTTTTTCCCGGAGGTGAAGTTGTCAAGGGCTGATTTCAATACCTATGATAAAAAGCCTTCTGTTTCCACCGCGAGACCTTTCAGGTGAGAATTTGCAACAGTTTGACACCATTTTTGAATGAAGTGGAGAATTTCAGATTTTTGCTGAAATTGTGACCCCGGGGCTTAGAAATTTTTTTTCCCAAAGGTGAAGTTGTCAAGGGCTGATTTCATTTCCTATGATAAAAAGCCTTCTGTTTCCTCCGCCAATCCTTTCAGGGGAGAATTTGCAACAGTTTGGCACCATTTTTGAGTGAATTGGAGAATTTCAGATTTTTGCTGAAATTGTGACCCCGGGGCTTAAAAGTTTTCCCCCCCAGAGGTTTTGTCTTCGAGAGCTGATTTCATTTCCTATGATAAAAAGCCTTCTGTTTCCACCACCAAACCTTTCAGGGGAGAATTTCCAACAGTTTGGCACCATTTTTGAGTGAATTGGAGAATTTCAGATTTTTGCTGAAATTGTGACCCCGGGGCTTAGAATTTTTTTTTTCCAGAGGTGAAGTTGTCAAGGGCTGATTTCAATACCTATGATGAAAAGCCTTCTGTTTCCACCGCGAAACCTTTCAGGGGAGAATCTGCAACAGTTTGGCACCATTTTTGAGTGAATTGGAGAATTTCAGATTTTTGCTGAAATTGTGACCCCGGGGCTTAGAAATTTTTTTCCCCAGAGGTTTTGTCTTTGAGTGCTGATTTCATTTCCTATGATAAAAAGCCTTCTGTTTCCACCGCGAAACCTTTCAGGGGAGAATTTGCAACAGTTTGGCAGCAATTTTGAGTGAATTGGAGAATATCAGATTTTTGCTGAAATCTGACCCCGGGGCTTAGAAATTTTTTTCCCTAGAGGTTTTGTCTTCGAGTGCTGATTTCATTTCCTATGATAAAAAGCCTTCTGTTTCCACCGCGAAACCTTTCAGGTGAGAATTTGCAACAGTTTGGCACCATTTTTGAGTGAATTGGAGAATTTCAGATTTTTGCTGAAATTGTGACCCCGGGGCTTAGAATTTTTTTTTTCCAGAGGTGAAGTTGTCAAGGGCTGATTTCAATACCTATGATGAAAAGCCTTCTGTTTCCACCGCGAAACCTTTCAGGTGAGAATTTACAACAGTTTGGCACCATTTTTGCAAGAAGTGGAGAATTTCAGATTTTTGCTGAAATTGTGACCCCGTGGCTTAGAATTTTTTTTTTTCCAAACGTGAAGTTGTCAAGGGCTGATTTCAATTCCTATGATAAAAAGCCTTCTGTTTCCACCGCGAAACCTTTCAGGGGAGAATTTGCAACAGTTTCGCACCATTTTTGAGTGAATTGGAGAATATCAGATTTTTGCTGAAAATCTGACCCCGGGGCTTAAATTTTTTTTTTCAGAGGTTAAGTTGTCGAGGGCTGATTTCATTTCCTATGATAAAAAGCCTTCTGTTTCCACCGCCAAACCTTTCAGGGGAGAATCTGCAACAGTTTGGCACCATTTTTGAGTGAATTGGAGAATTTCAGATTTTTGCTGAAATTATGACCCCGGGGCTTGGAACTATTTTTCCAAAGGTGAAGTTGTCAAGTGCTGATTTCATTTCCTATGATAAAAAGCCTTCTGTTTCCACCGCCAAACCTTTCTGGGGAGAATTTGCAACAGTTTGGCACCATTTTTGAGTGAATTGGAGAATTTCAGATTTTTGCTGAAATTGTGACCCCGGGGCTTAGATTTTTTTTTTCCAGAGGTGAAGTTGTCAAGGGCTGATTTCAATACCTATGATAAAAAGACTTCTGTTTCGACCGCGAGACCTTTCAGGTGAGAATTTGCAACAGTTTGCCACCATTTTTGAATGAAGTGGAGAATTTCAGATTTTTGCTGAAATTGTGACCCCGGGGCTTAGAAATTTTTTCCCCCACAGGTTTTGTCTTCGAGGGCTGATTTCATTTCCTATGATAAAAAGCCTTCTGTTTCCACCACGAAAACTTTCAGAGGAGAATTTGCAACAGTTTGGCACCATTTTTGAGTGAATTGGAGAATTTCAGATTTTTGCTGAAATCTGACCCCGGGGACCCCGGGGCTTAGAATTTTTTTTTTCCAGAGGTGAAGTTGTCAAGGGCTGATTTCAATACCTATGATGAAAAGCCTTCTGTTTCCACCGCCAAACCTTTCAGGTGAGAATTTGAAACAGTTTGGCACCATTTTTGAGTGAATTGGAGAATTTCAGATTTTTGCTGAAATTGTGACCGCGGGGCTTAGAATTTTTTTTTTCCAAACGTGAAGTTGTCAAGGGCTGATTTCAATTCCTATGATAAAAAGCCTTCTGTTTCCACCGCGAAAGCTTTCAGGGGAGAATTTGCAACAGTTTGGCACCATTTTTGAGTGAATTGGAGAATATCAGATTTTTGCTGAAATTGTGACCCCAGGGCTTAAATTTTTTTTTTCAGAGGTTAAGTTGTCGAGGGCTGATTTCATTTCCTATGATAAAAAGCCTTCTGTTTCCACCGCCACACCTTTCAGGGGAGAATCTGCAACAGTTTGGCACCATTTTTGAGTGAACTGGAGAATTTCAGATTTTTGCTGAAATTATGACCCCGGGGCTTGGAACTATTTTTCCAAAGGTGAAGTTGTCAAGTGCTGATTTCATTTCCTATGATAAAAAGCCTTCTGTTTCCACCGCCAAACCTTTCTGGGGGGAATTTGCAGCAGTTTGGCACCATTTTTGAGTGAATTGGAGAATTTCAGATTTTTGATGAAATCTGACCCCGGGGCTTAGAAATTTTTTCCCCCAGAGGTTTTGTCTTCGAGTGCTGATTTCATTTCCTATGATAGAAAGCCTTCTGTTTCCACCGCCAAACCTTTCAGGGGAGAATTTGCAACAGTTTGGCACCATTTTTGAGTGAATTGGAGAATTTCAGATTTTTGCTAAAATTGTGACCCCGGGGCTTAGAAATTTTTTTCCCCAGAGGTGAAGTTGTCAAGGGCTGATTTCAATACCTATGATAAAAAGCCTTCTGTTTCCACCGCGAAACCTTTCAGGTGAGAATTTGCAACAGTTTGGCAACATTTTTCAGTGAATTGGAGAATTTCAGATTTTTGCTGAAATTGCGACCCCAGGGCTTAGAAAAAATTTTTTTCACAGGTTTTGTCTTCGAGGGCTGATTTCATTTCCTATGATAGAAAGCCTTCTGTTTCCACCGCCAAACCTTTCAGGGGAGAATTTGCAACAGTTTGGCACAATTTTTGAGTGAATCGGAGAATTTCAGATTTTTGCTGAAATTGTGACCTCGGGGGCTTAGAAGTTTTTTTCCCAGAGGTGAAGTTGTCAAGGGCTGATTTCATTTCCTATGATAAAAAGCCTTCTGTTTCAACCGCCATACCTTTCAGGGGAGGATTTGCAACAGTTTGGCACCATTTTTGAGTGAATTGGAGAATTTCAGATTTTTGCTGAAATTGTGAACCCGGGCCTTAGAAATTTTTCCCCCCAGAGGTGAAGTTGTCAAGGGCTGATTTCAATACCTATGATAAAAAGCCTTCTGTTTCCACC
>NW_028153327.1:0-60420 GCF_964106915.1 Podarcis gaigeae
AATCAAGTCCATATTGTCAGTCATTTCAAAAAAGGTTTTAGGTAGTCTGCCATCTTTCGTTATGTTTACACTTTGCGACTTATCCATATGTACAGACACAACTCCATTCATATCTCCCAACATAATGATGTTGTTGTAGTCTAGATAGTCCAGTAAAGTCTCATGCAACTTCTTAAAAAATTCCGATTTTCCATCGTTTGGTGCGTAGATTCCTAATATCAAAAATTTTTCTCCTTGTGTTTGAATTTCAATCGCCAGAATTCTGCCTTGTTCATCTTTAAATAAAAATTTTGGTGACAGGCTCTCCTTTGCATATATCGCCACTCCTCTTTTCTTAACTTTATCCGAGGAAATAAATTCCTGGCCTAACCTTTTATTAATTAACACTTTCCTATGGAGCCTTGTCACATGGGTTTCTTGCAGGCAAATAATGTCCAATTGTTCTATTTTCAAAATATGAAACACTTTTCATCTTTTTTCCGGAGAGGTTCCGCCATTTATATTCCAACTAAATAGTTGCAGAGACATCCTGGATCAATTCGTAAGTCTTACAATGGGGTATCTTGATTTTCCTCCGATTCCGGTGGTGGTAGTACTGGTCCGGCTCCAGGTGTAGGTTCCGGTGGGGGCGGTGGCCAAGAAGCTGCTGCTCCTTTTTGGAGGTCTTCCCCGTGGTCGTGTAGGAACTTCTGCTGATCCTCTGATGTTTTGATTCTTACTTTCCTTCCTTTGTATGTAAATGATAATCCTTGTGGAAACTCCCACCTGTAAGGGATTGCGTTGTATCTCAACAATTTTGTCAGTTCTAAATATGAGGCTCTAAGATCCAAAAGCGGTTTGGGTATATCTCTGTAAATTTCAGCCTTTTTACCTTGTATCTCCAAAGATTTTTTAAAATGTAAGCCTAGTATCTTGTCTCTTTCTTCCTTTGATCTCAAAATGACCAAACAGTCTCTGGCCTTGTCTTTCTTTACCGATCTACCCAGTCTGAAAGCCGTCACGATTTTAAAGTCTTTGTCTTCTTCTATTCCCCAGAATTTGGAAAATAAAAGTGTCAAAAATCCCTCCAAATTACCTTCCTCCAATTCTGGGATGGCCCTCAGCCTGAGGTTATTTTCCTTACTTTTCAGTTCCACCATTGACAGGTAGGCTTGCTGTTCCCCTACCCGTCTTTGCAGAGGCCTAACTTCTCCCTTAATCTCATCAACCTTTTTGTTCGCTTGCTCTGCTTTTTGATAGGCTTCCTCAGCTAATTTATGATTTTCAGCTGTTGCTCCTTGCAAATTCTCAATTGCTTGAGTGTGCTGAGAAACCTTTTCAGTCAATTGACTAATAGAGGATGTTGCTTGGTCAATTTTTGTTGATTGATTATCTACTTTTTGGTTCAAAATTGCTAATTGCTCCAAAATTTGTTTCAAAGCTGCTTCAGACCCTCCTGCTGCCATATCTTCTGCAGCAGGCTGTTCGACTTCCACCTCCTGTGCTGTCAGCACAGTTGGAACAGGTGATCTACGTTGATGGGTTAAGGTTGTTTGAGTTAGTTGGGCAGATTTCTTTTCTTTTTCTTTAGCTTTAGCTGCTCTTGTTTTCCCTGTGCCGCTCATTCCCCAGCAGCCTCTGTTCAAGGTCAAATTGTCTTTTACTCCATAAGAAAGACAAATCCAGAGTGTAAACAATTAACCTCAGAAAGTCCAAACAAAATGTAGTTCCCAGGCCTCTATGTCTCCACAATCCACTAGGGGGGGTGGCTCACAGTTTCAAGGAAGGGAAGAGTTTTTCCGCCATTAAAGTTCCTATATTCCTTGTGTTGAATCCTTATAGTTCCGAGACAAAAGGGAAGTTCCCAAAGCTTTCTATTTCTTAAAGAAAAGCCACAAGGTAGCAAGGAAGGTGGCAGCAACAATGTTTAAGTGTTGAGACCTCAATACATGTAACAGTTTAAACTCCTGCAACAGTAATCCGCAGTTTGACAGTTCTCTTAAGCGCTGGCAGCCCTACGGCTTGGTTGTCCCTTTTAAATCCAAAAACAAAAGTAAAGCAAGAAAAAAGTTCCAAGAACAAATCCCACAGTTTTGAAAATAGCTTCTCCTTTATCCTTTAAATAAGTCTATAAATGCACAATAGTTCCACTTTTACGATCCCCTTAAATCTCCTCCGCATTCCTCAGAGTCTTTGCTTTGATCTGTTTAGCAAGATCGGGAGGCGGACTTCCTGTTACTCGCCTCCCGTTTTCGGCCAAATTGCCAATTTTTAAATTTTAGATTCAGATTTTGGTACCCCTTACTCACGGGTATGTTACTGCCAATCCGATGTTTTCAAGAAGAAAGGTCGGCGCTCATCGGCAGCAGCTGCGTGGCTTTGCATCCACGGAAAGAGCGATGAACTCACAGTGCCGCTCCCCCTTTCACGTTCCGGAGCCACTTACGGGGTCCCTTCTGCGCTTCTGGGGGGGCTTTGGGCACCCGCCGAGTCCCACGGCCACAGGCTCGCTCTGCCTGCGGTTTTTCTTGATGGGTCTCCGCTTAATAGTAAAATAGCTCTAAAGTAGTAGTAAAGTTGTAGTAAAATTGTACTAAAGTAGTAGTAAAATGATAGTATAGTAGTAGTAAAATAGTAAAAAAAACCTAAAGTAGTAGTAAAGCTGTAGTAAAGCGGTAGTAAAGCAGTAGTAAAGTAGTAGTAAAGCTGTAGTAAAGTAGTAGTAAAGTAGTAGTAAAATGGTAGTAAAGTAGTAGTAAAGCTGTAGTAAAGCTGTAGTAAAGTAGTAGTAAAGTAGTAGTAAAGCTGTAGTAAAGCTGTAGTAAAGCGGTAGTAAAGCAGTAGTAAAGCTGTAGTAAAGTAGTAGTAAAGCTGTAGTAAAGCATTAGTAAAGCTGTAGTAAAGTAGTAGTAAAGCTGTAGTAAAGTGGTAGTAAAGTAGTGGTTTTTCCTACTTTCTTCAGTAGGCACCATGTTTGAATGAATGGCCGAAAGTCAGATTTTTGATGAAATTGTGACCCCAGGGCTTAGGGATTTTTTCAAAAGAATCTTTTTCTGCCGGTTAAGTTGTCGAGGGCTGATTTCTTTTACTGAGATAAAAAGCCTTCTGTTTCGACCGCCAAAACTCTCGGGGGAGCATTTGCAACCGTTTGGCACCATTTTTGAGTGAATGGCCGAAAGTCAGAACTTTGATGAAATTGTGACCCCGGGGCTTAGGGATTTTTTCAAAAGAATCTTTTTCTGCCGGTTAAGTTGTCGAGGGATGATTTCTTTTCTTGAGATAAAAAGACTTCTGTTTCGACCGCCAAACCTCTCAGGTTTGCAACCGTTTGGCACCATTTTAGAGTGGTGGAATAGTAGTAAAATAGCTTTAAAGTAGTAGTAAAGTAGTAGTAAAATTATAGTAAAGTAGCAAAGTAGTAGTAAAATTATCGTAAAACAGTAGCAAAGTAGTAGTAAAGCAGTAGTAAAATGGCAGTAAAGTAGTAGTAAATGGTAGTAAAGTAGTAGTAAAGTAGTAGTAAAATGGTAGTCAAGTAGTAGTAAAGCGGTAGTAAAGTAGTAGTAGAGTAGTAGTAAAACAGTATTAAAGTAGTAGTATAATGACCTCAGAAGTGTTCACTGTACACACAGGCGCCATGTTGGTAGGCTCAATCACAGAGCTTTTTCCAGTTGTTTCCATATCAAGTAGTGGGGCGGGGGGAAAGGCTTCTCAGTTTTTGTTTGTTTTTGTTTTGAAAAATTTTTTATTAAGAGTTTTGTTAATACAATAGAGAAAAGACAGAATAAATAGATAATAGACAGGGGGGAAAAAGCAAACATAAAATTTAACATCTTGTAGTACCCATCTTTTCTTCATCCTTTGGACTTCCTCAAATCTCCCGCTCTTGCGTTCCACATTTATAAAACTTTAGCCAGCAACTTATCACCTTGTTTCAATTCTTATTATACACATTTCCAATGTTTTGTCCCTAACTTTGAATATTTTTGTCTAGGTCTTAAGACCTAATTTTAACACAATATTTATTCAAAATTTATTTTTCTCATAAAGTTCACTCATTCTCATAATCTTGTCAACTAACTTTATGGGCCCTGTTATTTTCAAATCTCTCATCCTTCTTAACACTCATATAATTTACAATGTTTTTGCAGATAGTCCTTAAATTTCTTCCAATCCTCTTCCACGTCTTGCTCTCCCAGGTCTGCAGGTTCCATATAGTCCATCAGTTGCATCTGCCATTCTTCCAGCGTGGGCAAATCTAAAGTTTTCCAATACTTAGCGACAAGTATCCTTGCTGCTGTTGTTGCATACATAAATAATGTTCGATCATTCTTTAACACCCTCTGGTCAACAATGCCCAAAAGGAAGGCCTCTGGTTTCTTGGGAAAGGTATACCTAAATACCTTTTTCAGCTCAATATATATCATTTCCCAGAAGGCCTTAACCTTAGGGCAGGTCCACCAGAGGTGAAAGAACGTTCCTTCAGTTTCCTTACATTTCCAACACTTATTGTCTGACAGGTGATATATTTTTGCTAGCTTGACTGGGGTCAGGTACCACCTGTATATCATTTTCATAATATTTTCTTTCAAGGCATTACATGCCGTAAACTTCATACATGCCGTAAAGTCCATAACTTTCCCAGTCAGCAAACATAATATTATACCCAATGTCCTGTGCCCACTTTATCATAGCTGATTTAACCGTTTCATCCTGTGTGTTCCACCTCAGCAGCAAGTTATACATTCTTGAAAGTAATTTAGTCTTAGGTTCTAACAGTTCTGTTTCCAATTTCGATTTTTCCACCTGGAATCCTAACTTTTTATCCAGTTTAAAAACCTCTTTGATCTGAGCATAGTGTAGCCAATCTCGCACTTTATCTTTTAGTCTCTCCAAACTCTGCAATCTCCAATTGTCTCCATCTCTTTCTAATATTTCCCAATACTTTGGCCATTTGACCTCCATATTGGGTCTTTTCACTGCTTTCGCTTCCATAGGTGATAACCACCTCGGGGTCTTATTTTCTAATATGTCCTAATATTTTGTCCAGACATTGAACACTGCTTTCCTGACAATACGGTTCTTGAAGTTCTTATGGATCTTAACCTTGTCATACCACAAATATGCATGCCAACCAAAAGCATTATTAAATCCTTCCAAATCTAAGACATCAGCATTTTCAAGAAGCAGCCAATCTTTCAGCCAGCAGAAAGCTGCTGATTCATAGTACAACCTTAAGTCTGGCAGGGCAAACCCCCCTCTTTCTTTAGCGTCAGTTAGTATTTTAAACTTAATTCTGGGCTTTTTGCCCTGCCAGACAAATTTAGAGATATCTCTTTGCCACCTCCCGAAACACTGAATTTTGTCCACAATCTGTAAAGTCTGAAAAAGAAACATCATCCTTGGCAATACATTCATTTTTATAACAGGAATTCGACCCAACAAGGAAAGTTTCAATCTTAACCTACTTTCTAAGTCCCTCTTAATTTCTAGCCAACACTTTTAATAATTATCCTTAAATAGACTCAGATTTTTTGCTGTTATGTTCACCCCTAGGTATTTAACTTTTTTCAGCACATTTAACTCTGTCTCTTTCTGAAACCTCTCTGACTCTGAAGTTGTCAAGTTTTTCCCCAGTACCTTAGTTTTTTGTTTGTTTAATTTAAATCCCGCCACCCGACCAAACTCTTGAATCACTTGTAATGCCCTTTTCGTACTGGACTCTGGCTCCTGTAGGGTCAAAACTAGGTCATCTGCAAAAGCTTTAAGTTTGTACTGTTTCGCTCTGACCTGAATTCCTTCCACCAAGCGGTCCCCTCGAATCATGGCTTCTCAGTGTTTGTATGTTGATCCCTGTTTACACTATTATGTTAAAAAGTACACCAGAATTTAGTGGCGTTGGATATTTTGGGTCCCAAAATGTCCCCGCCAGCAGTGGTTGCATAAAAATCTTTAGTCAGGTGTCCATGGTGTCCATGGTGATGTCCATGTGTAGAGTCGTCTCTTGTGTTGTTGGAAAAGCGTGTTTATGATGACCAGCTTGTTCTCTTGACAGAACTCTATTAGCCTTTGCCCTGCTTCGTTTTGATCTCCAAGGCCAAACTTGCCAGTTGTTCCTTTTATCTCTTGCCTCCCTACTTTAGCATTCCAATCCCCTATAATGAAAAGAACATCCTTCTTTGGTGTCAGTTCTATAAGGTGTTGTTAGTCTTCATAGAATTGGTCAATTTCAGTTTCTTCAGCACCAGTAGTTGCTGCATAAACTTGGATTACTGTGATGTTAAAAGGTCTGCCTTGGATTCGTATCGAGATCATTCTATCATTCTATTCTATGTATAACTCCATCCCATCCAACATTTCTCCCATGAACATAGGGACGTCCTAAGGAAAAGCAGGATAACATCAGAAACCAGGACAGCTTCTATAAATCTGGGACTGTCCCGGGAAAATTAGGGACAACTGGAAGGTTTGCAAAAGTGGGGAAGTTAAGATCAAGGAACAAGAGAGAAGTCATGAGTGAAGGACAAGCCAAAGGAGAGGTTGAGGGAGGAGGCTTATTGGTTTCTTCTTGTTCTTGTTTTTATTGTGTATTTTGTGTTTTTTACCTTGCATTTTTAAGTTGTAAACCAACCTTAAATCTACGGATGAAGGGCAGTATATACAATTAATAAAATAGTAACAATACTATTTGTTACTATAGACAAGCATGCCATTGTTCAGGAAGGTCTACTCAATTAATAGGGGTATAAATAGTCATGTAGTATAAAAGTAATAAAGTAGCAGTAGTAAAGTGGAAGTAAAGTGGTAGTAAAGCAATAGTAAACCAGTAGTGAAGTAGCAGTTAAGTAATGGTAAAACAATAGTAAAGTGGTGGAATAGTAGTAAAATAGCAGTAAAGTAGTAGTAACACAGTAATAAAATAGTAGTAAAATGGTAGTAAGGCAGTAGTGAAACAGCAGTAAGGTAGTAGTAAAGTAGTAGTAAAGCGGTAGTAAAATGGTCCAATAGTAAAGTGGTGGAATAATAGTAAAATAGCTCTAAAGTAGTAGTAAAGTTGTAGTAAAATTGTACTAAAGTAGTAGTAAAGTAGTAGTAAAGTGGTAGTAAAGTAGTAGTAAAGCTGTAGTAAAGCTGTAGTAAAGCTGTAGTAAAGCTGTAGTAAAGTAGTAGTAAAACTGTAGTAAAGTGGTAGTAAAGTAGTGGTAAAACAGTAGTAAAGCAGTAGTAAGAATGACCTCAGAAGTTTTCGAAGTACAAAAAGGCGCCATGTTGGTAGCCTCAATCACAGAGGTTTTTCCAATTGTTTCCATATAAAGTAGTGTGGCGGGGGGAATGGCTTCTCAGTGTTTGTATGTTGATCCCTGTTTACACTATTATGTTAAAAAGTACACCAGAATTTACTGGCGTTGGATATTTTGGGTCCCAAAATGTCTCCGCCAGCAGTGGCTGCATTAACTCCTTTAGTCAGAACTGAGCGATGGGCAACTGGAAGGTTTGCAAAAGTGGGGAAGTTAAGATCAAGGAACAAGAGAGAAGTCATGAGTGAAGGACAAGCCAAAGGAGAGGTTGAGGGAGGAGGCTTATTGGTTTGTTCTTGTTCTTGTTTTTATTGTGTATTTTGTGTTTTTTACCTTGCATTTTTAAGTTGTAAACCAACCTTAAATCTACGGATGAAGGGCAGTATATACAATTAATAAAATAGTAACAATACTATTTGTTACTATAGACAAGCATGCCATTGTTCAGGAAGGTCTACTCAATTAATAGGGGTATAAATAGTCAAGTAGTATAAAAGTAATAAAGAAGCAGTAGTAAAGTGGAAGTAAAGTGGTAGTAAAGCAATAGTAAACCAGTAGTGAAGTAGCAGTTAAGTAATGGTAAAACAATAGTAAAGTGGTGGAATAGTAGTAAAATAGCAGTAAAGTAGTAGTAACGCAGTAATAAAATAGTAGTAAAATGGTAGTAAGGCAGTAGTGAAACAGCAGTAAGATAGTAGTAAAGTAGTAGTAAAGCGGTAGTAAAATGGTACAATAGTAAAGTGGTGGAATAATAGTAAAATAGCTCTAAAGTTGTAGTAAAGTTGTAGTAAAGTTGTACTAAAGTAGTAGTAAAATGATAGTAAAGTAGTAGTAAAATAGTAAAAAAAACCTAAAGTAGTAGTAAAGTAGTAGTAAAATGGTAGTAAAGCGGTAGTAAAGTAGTAGTAAAGTAGTAGTAAAATCGTAGTAAAGTAGTAGTAAAGCTGTAGTAAAGTAGTAGTAAGGCTGTAGTAAAGCTGTAGTAAAGCTGTAGTAAAGTAGTAGTAAAGCTGTAGTAAAGTAGTAGTAAAGTAGTAGTAAAGCAGTAGTAAAGCAGTAGTAAAGCTGTAGTAAAGTAGTAGTAAAGCTATAGTAAAGCAGTAGTAAAGCTGTAGTAAAGTAGTAGTAAAGCTGTAGTAAAGTGGTAGGAAAGTAGTGGTAAAACAGTAGTAAAGCAGTAGTAAGAATGACCTCAGAAGTTTTCGATGTACAAAAAGGCGCCATGTTGGTAGCCTCAATCACAGAGGTTTTTCCAATTGTTTCCATATAAAGTAGTGGGGCGGGGGGAATGGCTTCTCAGTGTTTGTATGTTGATCCCTGTTTACACTATTATGTTAAAAAGTACACCAGAATTTACTGGCGTTGGATATTTTGGGTCCCAAAATGTCCCCGCCAGCAGTGGCTGCATAAAAATCTTTAGTCAGATGTCCATGGTGATGTCCATGTGTAGAGTCGTCTCTTGTGTTGTTGGAAAAGCGTGTTTATGATGACCAGCTTGTTCTCTTGACAGAACTCTATTAGCCTTTGCCCTGCTTCGTTTTGATCTCCAAGGCCAAACTTGCCAGTTGTTCCTTTTATCTCTTGCCTCCCTACTTTAGCATTCCAATCCCCTATAATGAAAAGAACATCCTTCTTTGGTGTCACTTCTATAAGGTGTTGTTAGTCTTCATAGAATTGGTCAATTTCAGTTTCTTCAGCACCAGTAGTTGGTGCATAAACTTGGATTACTGTGATGTTAAAAGGTCTGCCTTGGATTCGTATCGAGATCATTCTATCATTCTATTCTATGTATAACTCCATCCCATCCAACATTTCTCCCATGAACATAGGGACGTCCTAAGGAAAAGCAGGATAACATCAGAAACCAGGACAGCTTCAATAAATCTGGGACTGTCCCGGGAAAATTAGGGACAACTGGAAGGTTTGCAAAAGTGGGGAAGTTAAGATCAAGGAACAAGAGAGAAGTCATGAGTGAAGGACAAGCCAAAGGAGAGGTTGAGGGAGGAGGCTTATTGGTTTCTTCTTGTTCTTGTTTTTATTGTGTATTTTGTGTTTTTTACCTTGCATTTTTAAGTTGTAAACCAACCTTAAATCTACGGATGAAGGGCAGTATATACAATTAATAAAATAGTAACAATACTATTTGTTACTATAGACAAGCATGCCATTGTTCAGGAAGGTCTACTCAATTAATAGGGGTATAAATAGTCATGTAGTATAAAAGTAATAAAGTAGCAGTAGTAAAGTGGAAGTAAAGTGGTAGTAAAGCAATAGTAAACCAGTAGTGAAGTAGCAGTTAAGTAATGGTAAAACAATAGTAAAGTGGTGGAATAGTAGTAAAATAGCAGTAAAGTAGTAGTAACACAGTAATAAAATAGTAGTAAAATGGTAGTAAGGCAGTAGTGAAACAGCAGTAAGGTAGTAGTAAAGTAGTAGTAAAGCGGTAGTAAAATGGTCCAATAGTAAAGTGGTGGAATAATAGTAAAATAGCTCTAAAGTAGTAGTAAAGTTGTAGTAAAATTGTACTAAAGTAGTAGTAAAATGATAGTAAAGTAGTAGTAAAATAGTAAAAAAACCTAAGGTAGTAGTAAAGTAGTAGTAAAATTGTACTAAAGTAGTAGTAAAGTAGTAGTAAAGTGGTAGTAAAGTAGTAGTAAAGCTGTAGTAAAGCTGTAGTAAAGCTGTAGTAAAGCTGTAGTAAAGTAGTAGTAAAGTAGTAGTAAAACTGTAGTAAAGTGGTAGTAAAGTAGTGGTAAAACAGTAGTAAAGCAGTAGTAAGAATGACCTCAGAAGTTTTCGAAGTACAAAAAGGCGCCATGTTGGTAGCCTCAATCACAGAGGTTTTTCCAATTGTTTCCATATAAAGTAGTGTGGCGGGGGGAATGGCTTCTCAGTGTTTGTATGTTGATCCCTGTTTACACTATTATGTTAAAAAGTACACCAGAATTTACTGGCGTTGGATATTTTGGGTCCCAAAATGTCTCCGCCAGCAGTGGCTGCATTAACTCCTTTAGTCAGAACTGAGCGATGGGCAACTGGAAGGTTTGCAAAAGTGGGGAAGTTAAGATCAAGGAACAAGAGAGAAGTCATGAGTGAAGGACAAGCCAAAGGAGAGGTTGAGGGAGGAGGCTTATTGGTTTGTTCTTGTTCTTGTTTTTATTGTGTATTTTGTGTTTTTTACCTTGCATTTTTAAGTTGTAAACCAACCTTAAATCTACGGATGAAGGGCAGTATATACAATTAATAAAATAGTAACAATACTATTTGTTACTATAGACAAGCATGCCATTGTTCAGGAAGGTCTACTCAATTAATAGGGGTATAAATAGTCATGTAGTATAAAAGTAATAAAGTAGCAGTAGTAAAGTGGATGTAAAGTGGTAGTAAAGCAATAGTAAACCAGTAGTGAAGTAGCAGTTAAGTAATGGTAAAACAATAGTAAAGTGGTGGAATAGTAGTAAAATAGCAGTAAAGTAGTAGTAACACAGTAATAAAATAGTAGTAAAATGGTAGTAAGGCAGTAGTGA
This sequence comes from Podarcis gaigeae, assembly GCF_964106915.1. NCBI lineage: Eukaryota > Metazoa > Chordata > Lepidosauria > Squamata > Lacertidae > Podarcis > Podarcis gaigeae. Next base: position 10,805 of record NW_028153327.1, read on the forward strand.
AACAGCAGTAAGGTAGTAGTAAAGTAGTAGTAAAGCGGTAGTAAAATGGTCCAATAGTAAAGTGGTGGAATAATAGTAAAATAGCTCTAAAGTAGTAGTAAAGTTGTAGTAAAATTGTACTAAAGTAGTAGTAAAATGATAGTAAAGTAGTAGTAAAATAGTAAAAAAACCTAAGGTAGTAGTAAAGTAGTAGTAAAATTGTACTAAAGTGGTAGTAAAGTAGTAGTAAAGTGGTAGTAAAGTAGTAGTAAAGCTGTAGTAAAGCTGTAGTAAAGCTGTAGTAAAGTAGTAGTAAAGTAGTAGTAAAACTGTAGTAAAGTGGTAGTAAAGTAGTGGTAAAACAGTAGTAAAGCAGTAGTAAGAATGACCTCAGAAGTTTTCGAAGTACAAAAAGGCGCCATGTTGGTAGCCTCAATCACAGAGGTTTTTCCAATTGTTTCCATATAAAGTAGTGTGGCGGGGGGAATGGCTTCTCAGTGTTTGTATGTTGATCCCTGTTTACACTATTATGTTAAAAAGAACACCAGAATTTACTGGCGTTGGATATTTTGGGTCCCAAAATGTCTCCGCCAGCAGTGGCTGCATTAACTCCTTTAGTCAGAACTGAGCGATGGGCAACTGGAAGGTTTGCAAAAGTGGGGAAGTTAAGATCAAGGAACAAGAGAGAAGTCATGAGTGAAGGACAAGCCAAAGGAGAGGTTGAGGGAGGAGGCTTATTGGTTTGTTCTTGTTCTTGTTTTTATTGTGTATTTTGTGTTTTTTACCTTGCATTTTTAAGTTGTAAACCAACCTTAAATCTACGGATGAAGGGCAGTATATACAATTAATAAAATAGTAACAATACTATTTGTTACTATAGACAAGCATGCCATTGTTCAGGAAGGTCTACTCAATTAATAGGGGTATAAATAGTCAAGTAGTATAAAAGTAATAAAGAAGCAGTAGTAAAGTGGAAGTAAAGTGGTAGTAAAGCAATAGTAAACCAGTAGTGAAGTAGCAGTTAAGTAATGGTAAAACAATAGTAAAGTGGTGGAATAGTAGTAAAATAGCAGTAAAGTAGTAGTAACGCAGTAATAAAATAGTAGTAAAATGGTAGTAAGGCAGTAGTGAAACAGCAGTAAGATAGTAGTAAAGTAGTAGTAAAGCGGTAGTAAAATGGTACAATAGTAAAGTGGTGGAATAATAGTAAAATAGCTCTAAAGTTGTAGTAAAGTTGTAGTAAAGTTGTACTAAAGTAGTAGTAAAATGATAGTAAAGTAGTAGTAAAATAGTAAAAAAAACCTAAAGTAGTAGTAAAGTAGTAGTAAAATGGTAGTAAAGCGGTAGTAAAGTAGTAGTAAAGTAGTAGTAAAATCGTAGTAAAGTAGTAGTAAAGCTGTAGTAAAGTAGTAGTAAGGCTGTAGTAAAGCTGTAGTAAAGCTGTAGTAAAGTAGTAGTAAAGCTGTAGTAAAGTAGTAGTAAAGTAGTAGTAAAGTAGTAAAGCAGTAGTAAAGCAGTAGTAAAGCTGTAGTAAAGTAGTAGTAAAGCTATAGTAAAGCAGTAGTAAAGCTGTAGTAAAGTAGTAGTAAAGCTGTAGTAAAGTGGTAGGAAAGTAGTGGTAAAACAGTAGTAAAGCAGTAGTAAGAATGACCTCAGAAGTTTTCGATGTACAAAAAGGCGCCATGTTGGTAGCCTCAATCACAGAGGTTTTTCCAATTGTTTCCATATAAAGTAGTGGGGCGGGGGGAATGGCTTCTCAGTGTTTGTATGTTGATCCCTGTTTACACTATTATGTTAAAAAGTACACCAGAATTTACTGGCGTTGGATATTTTGGGTCCCAAAATGTCTCCGCCAGCAGTGGCTGCATTAACTCCTTTAGTCAGAACTGAGCGATGGGCAACACACTGTCGTGAGTCAGGAGCTGTGTGAGGAGCCAGTAGTCAAAATAAGGGATTTAAGTTAGATTTTATCTTACCGGCCCAGTGGTTTTTCCTACTTTCTTCAGTAGGCACAATTTTTAAGTGAATGGCCGAAAGTCAGATTTTTGATGAAATTGTGACCCCAGGGCTTAGGGATTTTTTCAAAAGAATCTTTTTCTGCCGGTTAAGTTGTCGAGGGCTGATTTCTTTTACTGAGTTAAAAAGCCTTCTGTTTCGACCGCCAAACCTCTCGGGGGAGCATTTGCAACCGTTTGGCACCATTTTTGAGTGAATGGCCGAAAGTCAGAACTTTGATGAAATTGTGACCCCGGGGCTTAGGGATTTTTTCAAAAGAATCTTTTTCTGCCGGTTAAGTTGTCGAGGGATGATTTCTTTTCTTGAGATAAAAAGACTTCTGTTTCGACCGCCAAACCTCTCAGGTTTGCAACCGTTTGGCACCATTTTAGAGTGGTGGAATAGTAGTAAAATAGCTTTAAAGTAGTAGTAAAGTAGTAGTAAAATTATAGTAAAGTAGCAAAGTAGTAGTAAAATTATCGTAAAACAGTAGTGAAGTAGTAGTAAAGAAGTAGTAAAATGGCAATAAGTCAGATTTTTTATGAAATTGTGACCCCGGGTCTTAGGGATTTTTTTTTAAAAAAAAAATTCTGCAAGTTAAGTTGTCGAGGGCTGATTTCTTTTCCTGTGATAAAAAGCCTTCAGTTTCGACCGCCAAACCTCTCAGGGGTGCATTTGCATCCGTTTGGCACCATTTTTGAGTGGTGGAATAGTAGTAAAATAGCTTTAAAGTAGTAGTAAAGTAGTAGTAAAATTATAGTAAAGTAGCAAAGTAGTAGTAAAATTATCGTAAAACAGTAGTGAAGTAGTAGTAAAGCAGTAGTAAAATGTCAGTAAAGTAGTAGTAAAATGGTAGTCAAGTAGTAGTAAAGCGGTAGTAAAGTAGTAGTAAAGCAGTATTAAAGTAGTAGTAAGAATGACCTCAGAAGTGTTCACTGTACAAAAAGGCGTAATGTTGGTAGCCTCAATCACAGAGGTTTTTCCAGTTGTTTCGATATCAAGTAGTGGGGCGGGGGGAAAGGCTTCTCAGTGTTTGTATGTTGATCCCTGTTTACACTATTATGTTAAAAAGTACACCAGTATTTACTGGCGTTGGATATTTTGGGTCCCAAAATGTCTCCGCCAGCAGTGGCTGCATTAACTCCTTTAGTCAGAACTGAGCGATGGGCAACACACTGTCGTGAGTCAGGAGCTGTGTGAGGAGCCAGTAGTCAAAATAAGGGATTTAAGTTAGATTTTATCTTACCGGCCCAGTGGTTTTTCCTACTTTCTTCAGTAGGCACAATTTTTAAGTGAATGGCCGAAAGTCAGATTTTTGATGAAATTGTGACCCCAGGGCTTAGGGATTTTTTCAAAAGAATCTTTTTCTGCCGGTTAAGTTGTCGAGGGCTCATTTCTTTTACTGAGATAAAAAGCCTTCTGTTTCGACCGCCAAACCTCTCGGGGGAGCATTTGCAACCGTTTGGCACCATTTTTGAGTGAATGGCCGAAAGTCAGAACTTTGATGAAATTGTGACCCCGGGGCTTAGGGATTTTTTCAAAAGAATCTTTTTCTGCCGGTTAAGTTGTCGAGGGATGATTTCTTTTCTTGAGATAAAAAGACTTCTGTTTCGACCGCCAAACCTCTCAGGTTTGCAACCGTTTGGCACCATTTTAGAGTGGTGGAATAGTAGTAAAATAGCTTTAAAGTAGTAGTAAAGTAGTAGTAAAATTATAGTAAAGTAGCAAAGTAGTAGTAAAATTATCGTAAAACAGTAGTGAAGTAGTAGTAAAGAAGTAGTAAAATGTCAGTAAAGTAGTAGTAAAATGGTAGTCAAGTAGTAGTAAAGCGGTAGTAAAGTAGTAGTAAAGCAGTATTAAAGTAGTAGTAAGAATGACCTCAGAAGTGTTCACTGTACAAAAAGGCGCAATGTTGGTAGCCTCAATCACAGAGGTTTTTCCAGTTGTTTCCATATCAAGTAGTGGGGCGGGGGGAAAGGCTTCTCAGTGTTTGTATGTTGATCCCTGTTTACACTATTATGTTAAAAAGTACATCAGAATTTAGTGGCGTTGGATATTTTGGGTCCCAAAATGTCCCCGCCAGCAGTGGCTGCATAAAATCCTTTAGTCAGAACTGAGCGATGGGCAACACACTGTCGTGAGTCAGGAGCTGTGTGAGGAGCCAGTAGTCAAAACTGAGGTGAGGACAAAAGCATACCCTCCAACATTTCTCCAAGGAAAATAGGGGTGCCCTGTTCTGAAACAACAATTTTACTACAGTGGTACCTCAGGTTAAGTACTTACTTCGTTCCGGAGGTCCGTTCTTAAACTGAAACTGTTCTTAACCTGAAGCACCACTTTAGCTAATGTGGCCTCCTGCTGTTGCCGCGCTGCCGGATCACGATTTCTGTTCTCATCCTGAAGCAAATTTCTTAACCTGAAGCACTATTTCTGGGTTAGCGGAGTCTGTATCCTGAAGAATCTGTAAGCTGAAGCATCTGTAACCTGAAGCATATGTAACCCGAGGTACCACTGTATTTATACCACATCCATCTGCCTGGGTTGCTCTAGCCACTCTGGGCGGCTTCCAAAACATATAAAAAGGTAATAAAACAGTAAACATTAAAAAACTTCCCTATGTTGTTGTTGTTTACTCGTTTAGTCGTGTACGACTCTTCGTGACCCCATGGACCAGAGCACGCCAGGCACCTCTGCCCTCTGCTGATTTCTTTTCCTTTGATAAAAAGCCTTCTGTTTCGACCGCCAAACCTCTCAAGGGAGCATTTGCAACCGTTTGGCACCATTTTTGAGTGAATGGCCGAAAGTCAGATTTTTGATGAAAAATAGCTTTAAAGTAGTAGTAAAGTAGTAGTAAAATTATACTAAAGTAGCAAAGTAGTAGTAAAATTATCGTAAAACAGTAGCAAAGTAGTAGTAAAGCAGTATTAAAATGGCAGTAAAGTAGTAGTAAATGGTAGTAAAGTAGTAGTAAAGTAGTACTAAAATTGTAATATAGTAGTAGTAATGTGGTAGTAAAGTAGTAGTAAAATGGTAGTAAAGTAGTAGTAAAGTAGTAGTAAAGCTGTAGTAAAGTAGTAGTAAAGCTGTACTAAAGCAGTAGTAAAGCAGTAGTAAAGCTGTAGTAAATTAGTAGTAAAGCTGTAGTAAAGTAGTAGTAAAGTAGTAGTAAAGTAGTAGTAAAGTGGTAGTAAAGTAGTAGTAAAGCTGTAGTAAAGTAGTAGTAAAGTGGTAGTAAAGTAGTAGTAAAGTAGTAGTAAAACAGTAGTAAAGCGGTAGTAAAGTAGTCGTAAAACAGTAGTAAAGCAGTAGTAAGAATGACCTCAGAAGTGTTCGATGTACAAAAAGGCGCCATGTTGGTAGCCTCAATCACAGAGGTTTTTCCAATTGTTTCCTTATAAAGCAGTGGGGCGGGGGGAATGGCTTCTCACTGTTTGTATGTTGATCCCTGTTTACACTATTATGTTAAAAAGTACACCAGAATTTACTGGCGTTGGATATTTTGGATCCCAAAATGTCCCCGCCAGCAGTGGCTGCATTAATTCCTTTAGTCAGAACTGAGCGAAGGGCAACACACTGTCGTGAGTGAGGAGCTATGTGAGGAGCCAGTAGTCAAAATAAGGGATTTCAGTTAGATTTTATCTTACCGGCCCAGTGGTTTTTCCTACTTTCTTCAGGAGGCACAATTTTTAAGTGAATGGCCGAAAGTCAGATTTTTGATGAAATTGTGACCCCGGGGCTTAGGGATTTTTTCAAAAAAATCTTTTTCTGCCGGTTAAGTTGTCGAGGGCTGATTTCTTTTACTGAGATAAAAAGCCTTCTTTTTCGACCGCCAAACCTCTCGGGGGAGCATTTGCAACCGTTTGGCACCATTTTTGAGTGGTGGAATAGTAGTAAAATAGCTTTAAAGTAGTAGTAAAATTATATCTTACCGGCCCAGTGGTTTTCCCTACTTTCTTCAGTAGGCACCATGTTTGAATGAATGGCAGAAAGCCAGATTTTTGATGAAATTGTGACCCACCCCGGGGCTTAGGGATTTTTTCAAAAAAATCTTTTTCTGCCGGTTACGTTGTCGAGGGCGGATTTCTTTTACTGAGATAAAAAGCCTTCTGTTTCAACCGCCAAACCTCTCAGGTTTGCAACCGTTTGGCACCATTTTAGAGTGGTGGAATAGTAGTAAAATAGCTTTAAAGTAGTAGTAAAGTAGTAGTCAAATTATAGTAAAGTAGCAAAGTCGTAGTAAAATTATCGTAATACAGTAGTGAAGTAGTAGTAAAGCTGTATTAAAGCTGTAGTAAAGTAGTAGTAAAGTAGTAGTAAAGTAGTAGTAAAGCTGTAGTAAAGCGGTAGTAAAGTAGTAGTAAAGCAGTAGTAAAGCTGTAGTAAAGTAGTAGTAAAGTAGTAGTAAAGTACTGATTTCTTTTACTGAGATAAAAAGCCTTCTGTTTCGACCGCCAAACCTCTCGGGGGAGCATTTGCAACCGTTTGGCACCATTTTTGAGTGGTGGAATAGTAGTAAAATAGCTTTAAAGTAGTAGTAAAGTAGTAGTAAAATTATATCTTACCGGCCCAGTGGTTTTCCCTACTTTCTTTAGTAGGCACCATGTTTGAATGAATGGCAGCATCAATTCTTCGGCGATCAGCCTTCTTTATGGTCCAGCTCTCACTTCCATACATCACTACTGGGAATCCATGGCTTTAACTATACGGACCTTTGTTGGCAAGGTGACGTCTCAGGCACTCCCACTTCTTTAAGAAGTTGCCGTAGTTTGCTGTGGTCGTCACAGTCAAAGGCTTTTGCATAGTCAATGAAGCAGAAGTAGATGTCTTTCTGGAACTCTCTAGCTTTCTCCATAATCCAGCGCATGTTTGCAATTTGGTCTCTGGTTCCTCTGCCTCTTCTAAATCCAGCTTGCACTTCTGGGAGTTCTCGATCCGCATACTGCTGAGCCTTCCTTGTAGAATTTTAAGCATAACCTTGCTAGCGTGTGAAATGAGTGCAATTGTGCGGTAGTTGGAGCATTCTTTGGCACTGCCCTTCTTTGGGATTGGGATGTTGACTGATCTTCTCCAATCCTCTGGCCACTGCAGTGCTTTCAAAGGCCCATTTGACTTCACTTTCCAGGATGTCTGGCTCAAGGTCAGCAACCACACTACCTGGGGTGTACGGGACATCCATATCTTTCCGGTATAATTCCTCTGTGTATTCTTGCCACCTCTTCTTGATGTCTTCTGCTTCTGTTAGGTCCTTACCACTTTTGTCCTTTATTATGGTAATCTTTGTATGAAATGTTCCTTTCATATCTCCAATCTTCTTGAACAGATCTCTGGTTCTTCCCATTCTGTTGTTTTCCTCTATTGTTTGCATTGCTCGTTTAAGAAGGCCTTCTTGTCTCTCCTTGCTATTCTTTGGAAATCTGCATTCAATTTCCTGTATCTTTCACTATCTCCCTCGCATTTTGCTTGCCTTCTCTCCTCCGCTATTTGTAAGGCCTCGTTGGACAGCCACTTTGCTTTCTTGCATTTCCTTTTCATTGGGATGGTTTTCGTTGTTGCCTCCTGTACAATGTTACGAGCCTCCATCCATAGTTCTTCAGGCACTGTGTCCACCAAATCTAAATCCTTAAACCTGTTCGTCACTTCCACTGTGTATTCATAAGGGATTTGACTTAGATTATATCTTACCGGCCCAGTGGTTTTCCCTAGTTGCTTCAGTTTAAGTTTGAATTTTGCTATAAGAAGCTGATGATCTGAGCCACAGTCAGCTCCAGGTCTTGTTTTTGCTGACTGTATAGAGCCTCTCCATCTTTGGCTGCAGAGAATATAATCAATCTGATTTCGATGCTGCCCATCTGGTGATGTCCATGTGTAGAGTCGTCTCTTGTGTTGTTGGAAAAGCGTGTTTGTGATGACCAGCTTGCTCTCTTGACAGAACTCTATTAGCCTTTGCCCTGCTTCGTTTTGATCTCCAAGGCCCAACTTGCCAGTTGTTCCTTTTATCTCTTGCCTCCCTACTTTAGCATTCCAATCCCCTATAATGAGAAGAACATCCTTCTTTGGTGTCACTTCTATAAGGTGTTGTTAGTCTTCATAGAATTGGTCAATTTCAGTTTCTTCAGCACCAGTAGTTGCTGCATAAACTTGGATTACTGTGATGTTAAAAGGTCTGCCTTGGATTCGTATCGAGATCATTCTATCATTCTATTCTATGTATAACTCCATCCCATCCAACATTTCTCCCATGAACATAGGGACGTCCTAAGGAAAAGCAGGATAACATCAGAAACCAGGACAGCTTCAATAAATCTGGGACTGTCCCGGGAAAATTAGGGACAACTGGAAGGTTTGCAAAAGTGGGGAAGTTAAGATCAAGGAACAAGAGAGAAGTCATGAGTGAAGGGAAGTAGTAGTAAAATGGTAGTAAAGTAGTAGTAAAATGGCAGTAACGTAGTAGTAAAGTAGTAGTAAAGTAGTAGTAAAATGGTAGTAAAGTAGTAGTAAAGAAGTAGTAAAACAGTATTAAAGTAGTAGTAAGAATGACCTCAGAAGTGTTCGTTGTACAAAAAGGCGCCATGTTGGTAGCCTCAATCACAGAGGTTTTTCCAATTGTTTCCATATAAAGTAGTCGGGCGGGGAGAACGGCTTCTCAGTGTTTGTATGTTGATCCCTGTTTACACTATTATGTTAAAAAGTACACCAGAATTTACTGGCGTTGGATATTCTGGGTCCCAAAATGTCCCCGCCAGCAGTGGCTGCATTAATTCCTTTAGTCAGAACTGAGCGATGGGCAACACACTGTCGTGAGTCAGGAGCTGTGTGAGGAGCCAGTAGTCAAAATAAGGGATTTCAGTTAGATTATATCTTACCGGCCCAGTGGTTTTCCCTACTTTCTTCAGTAGACGCCAAGTTTGAATGAATGGCAGAAAGCCAAATTTTTGATGAAATTGTGACCCACCCCGGGGCTTAGGGATTTTTTCAAAAAAATCTTTTTCTGCCGCTTAAGTTGTCGAGGGCTGATTTCTTCTCCTGAGATAAAAAACCTTCTGTTTCGACCGCCAAACCTCTCAGGGGAACATTTGCAACCGTTTGGCACCATTTTTGAGTGAATGGCCGAAAGTCAGATTTTTTATGAAATTGTGACCCCGGGGCTTAGGGATCTTTAAAAAAAAAATAATTCTGCCGTTTAAGTTGTCGAGGGCTGATTTCTTTTCCTGTGATATAAAGCCTTCTGTTTCGACCGCGAAACCTCTCAGGGGAGCATTTGCAACCGTTTGGCACCATTTTTGAGTTAATTGCCGAAAGTCAGATTTTTGATCAAATTGTGACCCCGGGGCTTAGGGATTTTTTTAAAAAAAAATAATTCTGCAGTTTAAGTTGTCGAGGGCTGATTTCTTTTCCTGTGATAAAAAGCCTTCTTTTTCAACCGCCAAACCTCTCAGGGGAGCATTTGCAACCGTTTGGCACCATTTTTGAGTAAACGGCCGAAAGTCAGATTTTTGATCAAATTGTAACCCCGGGGCTTAGGGATTTTTTCAAAAAAATCTTTTTCTACCGGTTAAGTTGTCGAGGTCTGATTTCTTTTCCTTTGATAAAAAGCCTCCTGTTTCGACTGCCAAACCTCTCAGGGGAGCATTTGCAACCGTTTGGCACCATTTTTGAGTGAATGGCCAAAAGACAGATTTTTCATCAAATTGTGACCCTGGGGCTTATGGATTTTTACAAAAGAATCTTTTTCTGCCGGTTAAGTTGTTGAGGGATGATTTCTTTTCTTGAGATAAAAAGACTTCTGTTTCGACCACCAAACCTCTCAGGGGATGGTTTTCGTTCTTGCCTCCTGTACAATGTTACGAGCCTCCATCCATAGTTCTTCAGGCACTCTGTCCACCAAATCTAAATCCTTAAACCTGTTCGTCACTTCCACTGTGTATTCATAAGGGATTTGACTTAGATTATATCTTACCGGCCCAGTGGTTTTCCCTACTTGCTTCAGTTTAAGTTTGAATTTTGCTATAAGAAGCTGATGATCTGAGCCACAGTCAGCTCCAGGTCTTCTTTTTCCTGACTGTATAGAGCCTCTCCATCTTTGGCTGCAGAGAATATAATCAATCTGATTTCGATGCTGCCCATCTGGTGATGTCCATGTGTAGAGTCGTCTCTTGTGTTGTTGGAAAAGCGTGTTTATGATGACCAGCTTGTTCTCTTGACAGAACTCTATTAGCCTTTGCCCTGCTTCGTTTTGATCTCCAAGGCCAAACTTGCCAGTTGTTCCTTTTATCTCTTGCCTCCCTACTTTAGCATTCCAATCCCCTATAATGAAAAGAACATCCTTCTTTGGTGTCACTTCTATAAGGTGTTGTTAGTCTTCATAGAATTGGTCAATTTCAGTTTCTTCAGCACCAGTAGTTGGTGCATAAACTTGGATTACTGTGATGTTAAAAGGTCTGCCTTGGATTCGTATCGAGATCATTCTATCATTCTATTCTATGTATAACTCCATCCCATCCAACATTTCTCCCATGAACATAGGGACGTCCTAAGGAAAAGCAGGATAACATCAGAAACCAGGACAGCTTCAATAAATCTGGGACTGTCCCGGGAAAATTAGGGACAACTGGAAGGTTTGCAAAAGTGGGGAAGTTAAGATCAAGGAACAAGAGAGAAGTCCTGAGTGAAGGACAAGCCTAAGGAGAGGTTGAGGGAGGAGGCTTATTGGTTTGTTCTTGTTCTTGTTTTTATTGTGTATTTTGTGTTTTTTACCTTGCAGTTTTAAGTTGTAAACCAACCTTAAATCTACGGATGAAGGGCAGTATATACAATTAATAAAATAGTAACAATACTATTTGTTACTATAGACAAGCATGCCATTGTTCAGGAAGGTCTACTCAATTAATAGGGGTATTAATAGTAAAGTAGTATAAAAGTAATAAAGTAGCAGTAGTAAAGTGGAAGTAAAGTGGTAGTAAAGCAATAGTAAACCAGTAGTGAAGTAGCAGTTAAGTAATGGTAAAACAATAGTAAAGTGGTGGAATAGTAGTAAAATAGCAGTAAAGTAGTAGTAACGCAGTAATAAAAAAGTAGTAAAATGGTAGTAAGGCAGTAGTGAAACAGCAGTAAGATAGTAGAAAAGTAGTAGTAAAGCGGTAGTAAAATGGTCCAATAGTAAAGTGGTGGAATAATAGTAAAATAGTTCTAAAGTAGTAGTAAAGTTGTAGTAAAATTGTACTAAAGTAGTAGTAAAATGATAGTAAAGTAGTAGTAAAATAGTAAAAAAAACCTAGAGTAGTAGTATAGTAGTAGTAAAATTGTACTAAAGTAGTAGTAAAGTAGTAGTAAAGTGGTAGTAAAGTAGTAGTAAAATGGTAGTAAAGCTGTAGTAAAGCTGTAGTAAAGCTGTAGTAAAGTAGTAGTAAAGTAGTAGTAAAGCTGTAGTAAAGTAGTAGTAAAGTGGTAGTAAAGCTGTAGTAAAGCTGTAGTAAAGTAGTAGTAAAACAGTAGTAAAGTAGTAGTAAAACAGTAGTAAAGCAGTAGTAAGAATGACCTCAGAAGTGTTCGATGTACAAAAAGGCGCCATGTTGGTAGCCTCAATCACAGAGGTTTTTCCAATTGTTTCCATATAAAGTAGTGGGGCGGGGGAATGGCTTCTCAGTGTTTGTATGTTGATACCTTTTTACACTATTATGTTAAAAAGTACACCAGAATTTACTGGCGTTCGATATTTTGGGTCCCAAAATGTCCCCGCCAGCAGTCGCTGCATTAATTCCTTTAGTCAGAACTGAGCGATGGGCAACACACTGTCGTGAGTCAGGAGCTGTGTGAGGAGCCAGTAGTCTAAATATGGGATTTCAGTTAGATTATATCTTAGCGGCCCAGTGGTTTTTCCTACTTTCTTCAGTAGGCACAATTTTTAAGTGAATGGCCGAAAGTCAGATTTTTGATGAAATTGTGAGCCCGGGGCTTAGGGATTTTTTCAAAAAAATCTTTTTCTGCCGGTTAAGTTGTCGAGGGCTGATTTCTTTTACTGAGATAAAAAGCCTTCTGTTTTGACCGCCAAACCTCTCAGGGGAGCAATTGCAACCGTTTGGCACCATTTTTGAGTGAATGGCCGAAAGTCAGATTTTTGATGAAATTGTGACCCCAGGGCTTAGGGATTTTTTTCAAAAAAATCTTTTTCTGACGGTTAAGTTGTCGAGGGCTAATTTCTTTTCCTGAGATATAAAGCCTTCTGTTTCGACCGCCAAACCTCTCAGGGGAGCATTTGCAACCGTTTGGCACCATTTTAGAGTGAATGGCCGAAAGTCAGATTTTTGATGAAATTGTGACCCCGGGGCTTAGGGATCTTTTTAAAAAAAATCTTTTTCTGCTGGTTAAGTTGTCGAAGGCTGATATCTTTTCCTGAGATAAAAAGCCTTCTGTTTCGACCGCCAAACCTCTCAGGGGAGCATTTGCAACCGTTTGGCACCATTTTAGAGTGAATGGCCGAAAGTCAGATTTTTCATCAAATTGTGACCCCGGGGTTTGGGATTATTTCAAAAAAATCTTTTTCTGCCGGTTAAGTTGTCGAGGGCTGATTTCTTTTCCTGAGATAAAAAGCCTTCTGTTTCGACCGCCAAACCTCTCAGGGGAGCATTTGCAACCGTTTGGCACCATTTTAGAGTGAATGGCCGAAAGTCAGATTTTTGATGAAATTGTGACCCCGGGGCTTAGGGATCTTTTAAAAAAAAATCTTTTTCTGCTGGTTAAGTTGTCGAAGGCTGATTTCTTTTCCTGAGATAAAAAGCCTTCTGTTTCGACCGCCAAACCTCTCAGGGGAGCATTTGCAACCGTTTGGCACCATTTTAGAGTGAATGGCCGAAAATCAGATTTTTCATCAAATTGTGACCCCGGGGTTTGGGATTATTTCAAAAAAATCTTTTTCTGCCGGTTAAGTTGTCGAGGGCTGATTTCTTTTCCTGAGATAAAAAGCCTTCTGTTTCGACCGCCAAACCTCTCAGGGGAGCATTTGAAACCGTTTGGCACCATTTTTGAGTGAATGGCCGAAAGTCAGATTTTTGATGAAATTGTGACCCCAGGGCTTAGGGATTTTTTCAAAAAAATCTTTTTCTGCCGGTTAAGTTGTCGAGGGCTAATTTCTTTTCCTGAGATAAAAAGCCTTCTGTTTGGACCGCCAAAGCTCGCAGGGGAGCACTTGCAACCGTTTGGCACCATTTTTTAGTGAATGGCCAAAAGTCAGATTTTTGATGAAATTGTGACCCCAGGGCTTAGGGATTTTTTCAAAAGATTCTTTTTCTGCCGGTTAAGTTGTCGAGGGCTGATTTCTTTTCCTGTTTTAAAAAGTCTTCTGTTTCGACCGCCAAACCTCTCAGGGGAGCATTCACTGTACAAAAAGGCGCCATGTTGGTAGCCTCAATCACAGAGCTTTTTCCAGTTTTTTCCATATCAAGTAGTGAGGCGGGGGGAAAGGCTTCTCAGTGTTTTTTTGTTTTTTTGTGTGTTTTTTTGAAAAAATTTTTATTAAGAGTTTTGTTAATACAATAGAGAAAATACAGAATAAATAGATAATAGACAGAAAAAAGCAAACATAAAATTTAACATCTTGTAGTACCCATCTTTTCTTCATCCTTTGGACTTCCTCAAATCTCCCGCTCTTGCGTTCCACATTTATAAAACTTTAGCCAGCAACTTATCACCTTGTTTCAATTCTTATTATACACATTTCCAATGTTTTGTCCCTAACTTTGAATATTTTTGTCTAGGTCTTAAGACCTAATTTTAACACAATATTTATTCAAAATTTATTTTTTTCATAAAGTTCACTCATTCTCATAATCTTGTCAACTAACTTTATGGGCCCTGTTATTTTCAAATCTCTCATCCTTCTTAACACTCATATAATTTACAATGTTTTTGCAGATAGTCCTTAAATTTCTTGCAATCCTCTTCCACGTCTTGCTCTCCCAGGTCTCGGATTCTGCCAGTCATTTCTGCAGGTTCCATATAGTCCATCAGTTGCATCTGCCATTCTTCCAGCGTGGGCAAATCTAGAGTTTCCCAATACTTAGCGACAAGTATCCTTTCTGCTGTTGTTGCATACATAAATAATTTTCGATCATTCTTTAACACACTCTGGTCAACAATGCCCAAAAGGAAGGCCTCTGGTTTCTAAATACCTTTTTCAGCTCATTATATATGATTTCCCAGAAGGCCTTAACCTTAGGGCAGGTCCACCAGAGGTGAAAGAACGTTCCTTCAGTTTCCTTACATTTCCAACACTTATTGTCTGACAGGTGATATATTTTTGCTAGCTTGACTGGGGTCAAGTACCACCTGTATATCATTTTCATAATATTTACTTTCATGGCATTACATGCCGTAAACTTCATACCGGTGGTCCATAACTTTTCCTAGTCAGCAAACATAATATTATACCCAATGTCCTGTGCCCAATTTATCATAGCTGATTTAACCGTTTCATCCTGTGTGTTCCACCTCAGCAGCAAGTTATACATTCTTGAAAGTAATTTAGTCTTAGGTTCTAACAGTTCTGTTTCCAATTTCTATTTTTCCACCTGGAATCCTAACTTTTTATCCAGTTTAAAAACCTCTTTAATCAGAGCATAGTGTAGCCAATCTCGCACTTTATCTTTTAGTCTCTCCAAACTCTGCAATCTCCAATTGTCTCCATCTCTTTCTAATATTTCCCAATACTTTGGCCATTTGACCTCCATATTGGGTCTTTTCACTGCTTTCGCTTCCATAGGTGATAACCACCTCGGGGTCTTATTTTCTAATAAGTCCTAATATTTTGTCCAGACATTGAACACTGCTTTCCTGACAATATGGTTCTTGAAGTTCTTATGGATCTTAACCTTGTCATACCACAAATATGCATGCCAACCAAAAGCATTATTAAATCCTTCCAAATCTAAGACATCAGCGTTTTCAAGAAGCAGCCAATCTTTCAGCCAGCAGAAAGCTGCTGATTCATAGTACAACCTTAAGTCTGGCAGGGCAAACCCCCCTCTTTCTTTAGCGTCAGTTAGTATTTTAAACTTAATTCTGGGCTTTTTGCCCTGCCAGACAAATTTAGAGATATCTCTTTGCCACCTCCCGAAAGACTGAATTTTGTCCACAATCTGTAAAGTCTGAAAAAGAAACAGCATCCTTGGCAATACATTCATTTTTATAGCAGCAATTTGACCCAACAAGGAAAGTTTCAATCTTGACGACCTTTCTAAGTCCCTCTTAATTTCTAGCCAACACTTTTCATAATTATCCTTAAATAGACTCAGATTTTTTGCTGTTATGTTCACCCCTAGGTATTTAACTTTTTTCACCACATTTAACTCTGACTCTTTCTGAAACCTCTCTGACTCTGAAGTTGTCAAGTTTTTTCCCAGTACCTTAGTTTTTTGTTTGTTTAATTTAAATCCCGCCACCCGACCAAACTCTTGAATCATTTGTAATGCCCTGTTCGTACTGGACTCTGGCTCCTGTAGGGTCAAAACTAGGTCATCTGCAAAAGCTTTAAGTTTGTACTGTTTCGCTCCGACCTGAATTCCTTCCACCAACCGGTCCCCTCGAATCATATTTAGGAGCACCTCCAGGACCGAAATAAATAGGAGAGGGGAAATAGGGCAACCTTGTCGTGTTCCTTTTTCAATTTTAAACTCTTCTGTCACCACATTGTTAACTATCAATTTAGCCTTTTGATCTGAATAGATTGCATCAATCCCATTTTCAAATCCCCGTCCCACTCCCATCCCTTCCAGGTTTGTATGTTGATCCCTGTTTACACTATTATGTTAAAAAGTACACCAGAATTTAGTGGCGTTGGATATTTTGGGTCCCAAAATGTCCCCGCCAGCAGTGGCTGCATAAAATCCTTTAGTCAGAACTGAGCGATGGGCAACACACTGTCGTGAGTTAGGAGCCGTGTGAGGAGCCAGTAGTCAAAACTGAGGTGAGGACAAAAGCATACCCTCCAACATTTCTCCGAGGAAAATAGGGGTGCCCTGTTCTGAAACAACAATTTTACTACAGTGGTACTTCAGGTTAAGTACTTAATTCGTTCCGGGGGTCCGTTCTTAAACTGAAACTGTTCTTAACCTGAAGCACCACTTTAGCTAATGGGGCCTCCTGCTGTCGCCGCGCCGCCGGATCACGATTTCTGTTCTCATCCTGAAGCAAATTTCTTAACCTGAAGCACTATTTCTGGGTTAGCGGAGTCTGTAACCTGAAGCATCTGTAAGCTGAAGCATCTGTAACCTGAAACATCTGTAACCCGAGGTACCACTGTATTTATACCACATCCATCTGCCTGGGTTCCTCTAGCCACTCTGGGCGGCTTCCAAAACATATAAAAAGGTAATAAAACAGTAAACATTAAAAAAAACTTCCCTATGTTGTTGTTGTTTAGTCGTTTAGTCGTGTCCGATTCTTCGTGACCCCATGGACCAGAGCACGCCAGGCACCTCTGTCCTCCACTACCTCCTGCAGTTTGGTCAAACTCATGCTGGTAACCTCGAAAACACTATCCAACCATCTCGTCCTCTGTCGCCCCCTTCTCCTTGTGCCCTCCATCTTTCCCAGCATCAGTGTCTTCTCCAGGGAGTCTTCTCTTCTCATGAGGTGGCCAAAGTACAGGAGCCTCAGCTTCACGATCTGTCCTTCCAGTGAGCACTCAGGGCTGATTTCTTTAAGAATGGATGCGTTTGATCTTCTTGCAGTCCATGGGACTCTCAAGAGTCTCCTCCAGCACCATAATTCAAAAGCATCAATTCTTCGGCGATCAGCCTTCTTTATGGTCCAGCTCTCACTTCCATACATCACTACTGGGAAAACCATGGCTTTAACTATACGGACCTTTGTTGGCAAGGTGACGTCTCTACTTCTCAAGATGCTGTCTAGGCCTGTCATTGCCCTTCTCCCAAGAAGCAGGCGTCTTTTAATTTCGTGGCTGCTGTCACCATCTGCAGTGATCATGGAGAACAAGAAAGTAAAATCTCTCACTGCCTCCATTCCTTCCCATTCTATTTGCCAGGAGGTGATGGGACCAGTGGCCATGATCTTCGGTTTTTTGATGTTGAGCTTCAGACCATATTTTGCGCTCTCCTCTTTCACCCTCATTAAAAGGTTCTTTAATTCCTCCTCACTTTCTGCCATCAAGGTTGTGTCATCTGCATATCTGAGGTTGTTGCTATTTCTTCCGGCAATCTTAATTCCAGCTTGGGATTCATCCAGCCCAGCCTTTCACATGATGCATTCTGCATATAAATTAAAAAAGCAGGGAGACAAAATACAGCCTTGTCGTACTCCTTTTCCAATTTTGAACCAATCAGTTGTTCCATATCCAGTTCTAACTGTAGCTTCTTGTCCCACATAGAGATTTCTCAGGAGACAGATGAGGTGATCAGGCACTCCCATTTCTTTAAGAACTTGCCATAGTTTGCTGTGGTCGACACAGTCAAAGGCTTTTGCATAGTCAATGAAGCAGAAGTTGATGTCTTTCTGGAACTCTCTAGCTTTCTCCATAATCCAGCACATGTTTGCAATTTGGTCTCTGGTTCCTCTGCCTCTTCTAAATCCAGCTTGCAGTTCTGGGAGTTCTCGATCCACATACTGCTTGAGCCTTCCTTGTAGAATTTTAAGCATAACCTTGCTAGCGTGTGAAATGAGTGCAATTGTGCGGTAGTTGGAGCATTCTTTGGCACTGCCCTTCTTTGGGATTGGGATGTTGACTGATCTTCTCCAATCTTCTGGCCACTACTGAGTTTTCCAAACTGGCTGGCATATTGAGTGTAGCACCTTAACAGCATCATCTTTTAAAATTTTAAATAGTTCAGCTGGAATACCATCACTTCCACTGGCTTTGTTATTTGCAGTGCTTTCTAAGGCCCATTTGACTTCACTTTCCAGGATGTCTGGCTCAAGGTCAGCAACCACACTACCTGGGGTGTACGGGACATCCATATCT
This sequence comes from Podarcis gaigeae, assembly GCF_964106915.1. NCBI lineage: Eukaryota > Metazoa > Chordata > Lepidosauria > Squamata > Lacertidae > Podarcis > Podarcis gaigeae. Next base: position 28,749 of record NW_028153327.1, read on the forward strand.
TTCTGGTATAATTCCTCTGTGTATTCTTGCCACCTCTTCTTGATGTCTTCTGCTTCTGTTAGGTCCTTACCACTTTTGTCTTTTATTATGGTAATCTTTGTATGAAATGTTCCTTTCATATCTCCAATTTTCTTGAACAGATCTCTGGTTCTTCCCATTCTGTTGTTTTCCTCTATTGTTTGCATTGCTCGTTTAAGAAGGCCTTCTTGTCTCTCCTTGCTATTCTTTGGAAATCTGCATTCAATTTCCTGTATCTTTCACTATCTCCCTCGCATTTTGCTTGCCTTCTCTCCTCCGCTATTTGTAAGGCCTCGTTGGACAGCCACTTTGCTTTCTTGCATTTCCTTTTCATTGGGATGGTTTTCGTTGTTGCCTCCTGTACAATGCTACGAGCCTCCACGCATAGTTCGTCAGGCACTCTGTCCACCAAATCTAAATCCTTAAACCTGTTCGTCACTTCCACTGTGTATTCATAAGGGATTTGACTTAGATTATATCTTACCGGCCCAGTGGTTTTCCCTACTTGCTTCAGTTTAAGTTTGAATTTTGCTATAAGAAGCTGATGATCTGAGCCACAGTCAGTTCCAGGTCTTGTTTTTGCTGACTGTATAGAGCCTCTCCATCTTTGGCTGCAGAGAATATAATCAATCTGATTTCGATGCTGCCCATCTGGTGATGTCCATGTGTAGAGTCGTCTCTTGTGTTGTTGGAAAAGCTTGTTTGTGATGACCAGCTTGTTCTCTTGACAGAACTCTATTAGCCTTTGCCCTGCTTCGTTTTGATCTCCAAGGCCAAACTTGCCAGTTGTTCCTTTTATCTCTTGCCTCCCTACTTTAGCATTCCAATCCCCTATAATCAGAAGAACATCCTTCTTTGGTGTCACTTCTATAAGGTGTTGTTAGTCTTCATAGAATTGGTCAATTTCAGTTTCTTCAGCACCAGTAGTTGGTGCATAAACTTGGATTACTGTGATGTTAAAAGGTCTGCCTTGGATTCGTATCGAGATCATTCTATCATTCTATTCTATGTATAACTCCATACCATCCAACATTTCTCCTATGAACATAGGGACGTCCTAAGGAAAAGTAGGATAACATCAGAAACCAGGACAGCTTCAATAAATCTGGGACTGTCCCGGGAAAATTAGGGACAACTGGAAGGTTTGCAAAAGTGGGGAAGTTAAGATCAAGGAACAAGAGAGAAGTCATGAGTGAAGGACAAGCCAAAGGAGAGGTTGAGGGAGGAGGCTTATTGGTTTGTTCTTGTTCTTGTTTTTATTGTGTATTTTGTGTTTTTTACCTTGCATTTTTAAGTTGTAAACCAACCTTAAATCTACGGATGAGGGGCAGTATATACAATTAATAAAATAGTAACAATACTATTTGTTACTATAGACAAGCATGCCATTGTTCAGGAAGGTCTACTCTATTAATAGGGGTATAAATAGTAAAGTAGTATAAGTAATAAAGTAGCAGTAGTAAAGTGGAAGTAAAGTGGTAGTAAAGCAATAGTAAACCAGTAGTGAAGTAGCAATTAAGTAATGGTAAAACAATAGTAAAGTGGTGGAATAGTAGTAAAATAGCAGTAAAGTAGTAGTAACACAGTAGTAAAATAGTAGTAAAATGGTAGTAAGGCAGTAGTGAAACAGCAATAAGATAGTAGTAAAGTAGTAGAAAAGCGGTAGTAAAATGGTCCAAGTGGTGGAATAGTAGTAAAATAGCTCTAAAGTAGTAGTAAAGTTGTAGTAAAATTGTACTAAAGTAGTAGTAAATGATAGTAAAGTAGTAGTAAAGTAGTAGTAAAATGGTAGTAAAGTAGTAGTAAAGTAGTAGTAAAGCTGTAGTAAAGTAGCAGTAAAGCTGTAGTATAGTGGTAGTAAAGTAGTAGTAAAGCTGTAGTAAAGTAGTAGTAAAGCTGTAGTAAAGTAGTAGTAAAGTGGTAGTAAAGTAGTAGTAAAGCTGTAGTAAAGTAGTAGTAAAGTGGTAGTAAAGTAGTAGTAAAGTGGTAGTAAAGTAGTCCTAAAACAGTAGTAAAGCAGTAGTAAAGTGGTAGTAAAGTAGTCCTAAAACAGTAGTAAAGCAGTAGTAAGAATGACCTCAGAAGTGTTCGATGTACAAAAAGGCGCCATGTTGGTAGCCTCAATCACAGAGGTTTTCCCAATAGTTTCCATATAAAGTAGTGGGGCGGGGGGAATGGCTTCTCAGTGTTTGTATGTTGATCCCTGTTTACACTATTATGTTAAAAAGTACACCAGAATGTACTGGCGTTGGATATTTTGGGTCCCAAAATGTCCCCGCCAGCAGTGGCTGCATTAATTCCTTTAGTCAGAACTAAGCGATGGGCATCACACTGTCGTGAGTCAGGAGCTGTGTGAGGAGCCAGTAGTCAAAATAAGGGATTTCAGTTAGATTATATCTTACCGGCCCAGTGGTTTTCCCTACTTTCTTCAGTAGGCACCATGTTTGAATGAATGGCAGAAAGGCAGATTTTTGATGAAATTGTGAGCCCGGGGCTTAGTGATTTTTTCAAAAAAATCTTTTTCTGCCGGTTAAGTTGTCGAGGGCTGATTTCTTTTCCTGAGATAAAAAGCCTTCTGTTTCGACCGCCAAACCTCTCAGGGGAGCATTTGCAACCGTTTGGCACCATTTTTGAGTGAATGGCCGAAAGTCAGATTTTTTGATGAAATTGTGACCCTGGGGTATAGGGATTTTTTCAAAAAAAATAATTCTGCAGTTTAAGTTGTAGAGGGCTGATTTCTTTTCCGGTGATAAAAAGCCTTCTTTTTCGACCGCCAAACCTCTCAGGGGAGCATTTGCAACCGTTTGGCACCATTTTTGAGTGAATCGCCGAAAGTCAGATTTTTGATGAAATTGTGACCCCGGGGCTTAGGTATTTTTTCAAAAAAATCTTTTTCTGCCGGTTAAGTTGTCGAGGGCTGATTTCTTTTACTGCGATAAAAAGCCTTCTGTTTCGACCGCCAAACCTCTCGGGGGAGTATTTGCAACCGTTTGGCACCATTTTTGAGTGGTGGAATAGTAGTATAATAGCTTTAAAGTAGTAGTAAAATTATAGTAAAGTAGCAAAGTAGTAGTAAAATTATCATAAAACAGTAGCAAAGTAGTAGTAAAGCAGTAGTAAAATGGCAGTAAAGTAGTAGTAAATGGTAGTCAAGTAGTAGTAAAGTAGTAGTAAAATGGTAGTCAAGTAGTAGTAAAGCGGTAGTAAAGTAGTAGTAAAGTAGTAGTAAAACAGTATTAAAGTAGTAGTATAATGACCTCAGAAGTGTTCACTGTACAGACTTCTGGGTCGGCGCCATCGCCAAATGGCGGACTCCCTCCGAGCTCCGGAGGGAGCCTGCTTGGCAGGGGCTGGGTCCTACCGCACCGGCGATGCGGGGACCCTTAAAAACCACGGCCAGAGGAGGCCGTGGACATGGAGACTCGGCTGGCACCGTTAGCGCCCTCCCGACTTGTGAAGGAGCCTTTTTAAAGGCTACGGATCGGGTGCCGGGGAGAAGCGTGGTGCTTTGAGTTCTCTGCTATCCCTGCCGAGCGCAGCCGCATGCCATCCGGCGGAGAGCGCTGACTTCTTCTATTGAAAATTTGGATCTAAAGAAGAACCCGTGAGTAATTGGAATATGGACTAAAAAAAAAAGGGATAAATTTTTAAAATTTGGAGCGAACGGGGGAGGCGGAAAAAAGGAAGTCAGCCCACCCCTAAATTGTAGAAGAGCCAAAACAAAGGACTGGACAACTAAGATCGAGTGTAACCTTATTTTGCCGAATTAGCAACTTCGTGAGGGAAAATTATAAGATTGAGCTGGAGGAGAAAAGTGGAATTGTTTTAAAAAAGCAACCCCCCCCCCCCCCGGAATCCCTGGAGCGATTCGTGAAACTGCCTGGAGAAGAGCAATGGAGGTTTTGACAGCTGTCAAAGAGCTGTCAAAAAGGAAGATTAAAATAGAGACTTTGTTATGAGGCCTTTGCCGGTTACATTTGTTATAAATTGAACATAAACTGCTTTAAATATGGACTAACAAGTTACTTGGACTGGTGGATGTGATTCTGGAAGGGAACTTTGTTACTGTAATCCATCTAGAGGAGCTGAGGGATATTGCATGTGTTTTTGACAGGAAACTTGAACAGTTGAATGGAACTTTTAATCTCCTGGGAAACTGCAGGAATGGAACATTATTTTGTCTACAGAGGTTTACACACTACAGGAAACAATGGAACTATTTGTTGAAAAATGAAAGGAACATGATGCAATGCTTTGCTCCTGAATAACAAGCCTCTGCAGAGACGCTAGAACTTTTGGAAAAAGAACATTTCTGTGGGAGAACAGAGAAACAAAAAGGAGGAGAATGATTGACAAGACTAAGGAAACAACAAGAACTGGACAGAACTGGGAGAGGGAACATTTGGGATATCCAGGTTTGACAAGCATATGGAAACAAAATTGGAGTTTTTACTCCTGGATATAAAAACCTGGATAGAAGAAATGGGCCCCTTTTTTGATAGACTCCTTCTATGATTGGACACTCGTAATTAAAGACTGGCAAAGAACCAGAGGGACGTGGGCATAGTGTAATGTGGGAACTCCAGGAAGATATTAGAAGTAGAGGGTTAGGTGAAACGCAATTTCGCCTTTTGATCTGAATAGATTGCATCAATCCCATTTTCAAATCCCCGTCCCACTCCCATCCCTTCCAGGTTTGTATGTTGATCCCTGTTTACACTATTATGTTAAAAAGTACACCAGAATTTAGTGGCGTTGGATATTTTGGGTCCCAAAATGTCCCCGCCAGCAGTGGCTGCATAAAATCCTTTAGTCAGATGTCCATGGTGATGTCCATGTGTAGAGTCGTCTCTTGTGTTGTTGGAAAAGCGTGTTTGTGATGACCAGCTTGTTCTCTTGACAGAACTCTATTAGCCTTTGCCCTGCTTCGTTTTGATCTCCAAGGCCCAACTTGCCAGTTGTTCCTTTTATCTCTTGCCTCCCTACTTTAGCATTCCAATCCCCTATAATGAGAAGAACATCCTTCTTTGGTGTCACTTCTATAAGGTGTTGTTAGTCTTCATAGAATTGGTCAATTTCAGTTTCTTCAGCACCAGTAGTTGGTGCATAAACTTGGATTACTGTGATGTTAAAAGGTCTGCCTTGGATTCGTATCGAGATCATTCTATCATTCTATTCTATGTATAACTCCATCCCATCCAACATTTCTCCCATGAACATAGGGATGTCCTAAGGAAAAGCAGGATAACATCAGAAACCAGGACAGCTTCAATAAATCTGGGACTGTCCCGGGAAAATTAGGGACAACTGGAAGGTTTGCAAAAGTGGGGAAGTTAAGATCAAGGAACAAGAGAGAAGTCATGAGTGAAGGACAAGCCAAAGGAGAGGTTGAGGGAGGAGGCTTATTGGTTTGTTCTTGTTCTTGTTTTTATTGTGTATTTTGTGTTTTTTACCTTGCATTTTTAAGTTGTAAACCAACCTTAAATCTACGGATGAAGGGCGGTATATACAATTAATAAAATAGTAACAATACTATTTGTTACTATAGACAAGCATGCCATTGTTCAGGAAGGTCTACTCAATTAATAGGGGTATAAATAGTAAAGTAGTATAAAAGTAACAAAGTAGCAGTAGTAAAGTGGAAGTAAAGTGGTAGTAAAGCAATAGTAAACCAGTAGTGAAGTAGCAGTTAAGTAATGGTAAAACAATAGTAAAGTGGTGGAATAGTAATAAAATAGCAGTAAAGTAGTAGTAACGCAGTAATAAAATAGTAGTAAAATGGTAGTAAGGCAGTAGTGAAACAGCAGTAAGATAGTAGTAAAATAGTAGTAAAGCGGTAGTAAAATGGTCCAATAGTAAAGTGGTGGAATAGTAGCAAAATAACTTTAAAGTAGTAGTAAAGTTGTAGTAAAATTGTATTAAAGTAGTAGTAAAATGATAGTAAGGTAGTAGTAAAATGGTAGTAAAGTAGTAGTAAAATGGTAGTAAAGTAGTAATAAAGTAGTAGTAAAGTAGTAAAATGGTAGTAGAGTAGTAGTAAAGCAGTAGTAAAGTAGTAGTAAAGTAGCAGTAAAATGGTAGTAAAGTAGTAGTAAAATGGTAGTAAAGTAGTAGTAAAGAAGGAATAAAGTAGTAGTAAAGCAGTAGTAAAGTGGTAGTAAAGTAGTAGTAAAGTGGTATTAAAGTTGTAGTAAAACAGTAGTAAGGGACGCAGGTGGCGCTGTGGGTTAAAGCCTAGGACTTGCCGATCGAAAGGTCGGCGGTTCGAATCCCTGCGGCGGGGTGCGCTCCCGCTGCTCGGTCCCAGCGCCTGCCAACCTAGCAGTTCGAAAGCACCTCCGGGTTCAAGTAGATAAATAGGGACCGCTTACCAGCGGGAAGGTAAACGGCGTTTCCGTGTGCGGCTCTGGCTCGCCAGATGCAGCTTTGTCACGCTGGCCACGTGACCCGGAAGTGTCTCCGGACAGCGCTGGCCCCTGGCCTCTTGAGTGAGATGGGCGCACAACCCCAGAGTCTGTCAAGACTGGCCCGTACGGGCAGGGGTACCTTTACCTTCACCTTTAAAACAGTAGTAAACAGTAGTAAGAATGACCTCAGAAGTGTTCGTTGTACAAAAAGGCGCCATGTTGGTAGCCTCAATCACAGAGGTTTTTCCAATTGTTTCCATATAAAGTAGTGTGGCGGGGGGAATGGCTTCTCAGTGTTTGTATGTTGATCCCTGTTTACACTATTATGTTAAAAAGTACACCAGAATTTACTGGCGTTGGATATTTTGGGTCCCAAAATGTCCCCGCCAGCAGTGGCTGCATTAATTCCTTTAGTCAGAACTGAGCGATGGGCAACACACTGTCGTGAGTCAGGAGCTGTGTGAGGAGCCAGTAGTCAAAATAAGGGATTTAAGTTAGATTTTATCTTACCGGCCCAGTGATTTTTCCTACTTTCTTCAGTAGGCACAATTTTTAAGTGAATGGCCAAAAGTCAGATTTTTGATGAAATTGTGACCCCAGGGCTTAGGGATTTTTTCAAAAAAATCTTTTTCTGCCGGTTAAGTTGTTGAGGGCTGATTTCTTTGACTGAGATAAAAAGCCTTCTGTTTCGACCGCCAAACCTCTCGGGGGAGCATTTGCAACCGTTTGGCACCATTTTTGAGTGAATGGCCAAAGGTCAGAACTTTGATGAAATTGTGACCCCGGGGCTTAGGGATTTTTTAAAAGAATCTTTTTCTGCCGGTTAAGTTGTCGAGGGCTGATTTCTTTTCCTGAGATAAAAAGCCTTCTGTTTCGACCGCCAAACCTCTCAGGGGAGCATTTGCAATCGTTTGACACCATTTTTGAGTGAATGGCCGAAAGTCAGATTTTTAATGAAATTGTGACCCCGGGGCTTAGGTATTTTTTCAAAAAAATCTTTTTCTGCCGGTTAAGTTGTCGAGGGCTGATTTCTTTTACTGAGATAAAAAGCCTTCTGTTTCGACCGCCAAACCTCTCGGGGGAGCATTTGCAACCGTTTGGCACCATTTTTGAGTGGTGGAATAGTAGTAAAATAGCTTTAAAGTAGTAGTAAAGTAGTAGTAAAATTATAGTAAAGTAGCAAAGTAGTAGTAAAATTATCATAAAACAGTAGTGAAGTAGTAGTAAAGCAGTAGTAAAATGGCATTAAAGTAGTAGTAAAATGGTAGTAAAGTAGTAGTAAAGTAGTAGTAAAATGGTAGTCAAGTAGTAGTAAAGCGGTAGTAAAGTAGTAGTAAAGCAGTATTAAAATAGTAGTAAGAATGACCTCAGAAGTGTTCACTGTACAATAAGGCGCCATGTTGGTAGCCTCAATCACAGAGGTTTTTCCAGTTGTTTCCATATCAAGTAGTGGGGCGGGGGGAAAGGCTTCTCAGTGTTTGTATGTTGATCCCTGTTTACACTATTATATTAAAAAGTACACCAGAATTTAGTGGCGTTGGATATTTTGGGTCCCAAAATGTCCCCGCCAGCAGTGGCTGCATAAAATCCTTTAGTCAGAACTGAGCGATGGGCAATACACTGTCGTGAGTCAGGAGCTGTGTGAGGAGCCAGTAGTCAAAACTGAGGTGAGGACAAAAGCATACCCTCCAACATTTCTCCGAGGAAAATAGGGGTGCCCTGTTCTGAAACAACAATTTTACTACAGTGGTACCTCAGGTTAAGTACTTAATTCGTTCCGGAGGTCCGTTCTTAAACTGAAACTGTTCTTAACCTGAAGCACCACTTTAGCTAATGGGGCCTCCTGCTGTCGCCGCGCCGCCGCATCAAGATTTCTGTTCTCATCCTGAAGCAAATTTCTTAACCTGAAGCACTATTTCTGGGTTAGCGGAGTCTGTAACCTGAAGCATCTGTAAGCTGAAGCATCTGTAACCTGAAGGATATGTAACCCGAGGTACCACTGTATTTATACCACATCCATCTGCCTGGGTTGCTCTAGCCACTCTGGGCGGCTTCCAAAACATATAAAAAGGTAATAAAACAGTAAACATTAAAAAAAACTTCCCTATGTTGTTGTTGTTTAGTCGTTTAGTCGTGTACGACTCCTCGTGACCCCATGGACCAGAGCACGCCAGGCACCTCTGTCCTCTGCTGATTTCTTTTCCTGTGATAAAATGCCTTCTGTTTCGACCGCCAAAGCTCTCAGGGGAGCATTTGCAACCGTTTGGCAGCATTTTTGAGTGAATGGCCGAAAGTCAGATTTTTGATGAAATTGTGACCCCGGGGCTTAGGTATTTTTTCAAAAAAATCTTTTTCTGCCGGTTAAGTTGTCGAGGGCTAATTTCTTTTACTGAGATAAAAAGCCTTCTGTTTCGACCGCCAAACCTCTCGGGGGAGCATTTGCAACCGTTTGGCACCATTTTTGAGTGGTGGAATAGTAGTAAAATAGCTTTAAAGTAGTAGTAAAGTAGTAGTAAAATTATATCTTACCGGCCCAGTGGTTTTCCCTACTTTCTTCAGTAGGCACCATGTTTGAATGAATGGCAGAAAGCCAGATTTTTGATGAAATTGTGACCCACCCCGGGGCTTAGGGATTTTTTCAAAAAAATCTTTTTCTGCCGGTTAAGTTGTCGAGGGCTGATTTCTTTTACTGAGATAAAAAGCCTTTTGTTTCGACCGCCAAACCTCTCGGGGGAGCATTTGCAACCATTTGGCACCATTTTTGAGTGTTGGAATAGTAGTAAAATAGCTTTAAAGTAGTTGTAAAGTAGTAGTAAAATTATAGTAAAGTAGCAAAGTAGTAGTAAAGTTATCGTAAAACAGTAGTGAAGTAGTAGTAAAGCAGTAGTAAAATGGCATTAAAGTAGTAGTAAAATGGTAGTAAAGTAGCAGTAAAGTAGTAGTAAAATGGTAGTCAAGTAGTAGTAAGGCGGTAGTAAAGTAGTAGTAAAGTAGTAGTAGCACCACTTTAGCTAATGGGGCCTCCTGCTGTCGCCGCGCCACCGGATCACGATTTGTGTTCTCATCCTGAAGCAAATTTCTTAACCTGAAGCACTATTTCTGGGTTAGCGGAGTCTGTAGGCTGAAGCATCTGTAAGCTGAAGCATCTGTAACCTGAAGCATATGTAACCCGAGGTACCACTGTATTTATACCACATCCATCTGCCTGGGTTGCTCTAGCCACTCTGGGCGGCTTCCAAAACATATAAAAAGGTAATAAAACAGTAAACATTAAAAAAACTTCCCTATGTTGTTGTTGTTTAGTCGTTTAGTCGTGTACGACTCCTCGTGACCCCATGGACCAGAGCACGCCAGGCACCTCTGTCCTCTGCTGATTTCTTTTCCTGTGATAAAATGCCTTCTGTTTCGACCACCAAAACTCTCAGGGGAGCATTTGCAACCGTTTGGCACCATTTTTGAGTGAATGGCCGAAAGTCAGATTTTTGATGAAATTGTGACCCCGGGGCTTAGGTATTTTTTCAAAAAAATCTTTTTCTGCCGGTTAAGTTGTCGAGGGCTAATTTCTTTTACTGAGATAAAAAGCCTTCTGTTTCGACCACCAAACCTCTCGGGGGAGCATTTGCAACCGTTTGGCACCATTTTTGAGTGGTGGAATAGTAGTAAAATAGCTTTAAAGTAGTAGTAAAGTAGTAGTAAAATTATATCTTACCGGCCCAGTGGTTTTCCCTACTTTCTTCAGTAGGCACCATGTTTGAATGAATGGCAGAAAGCCAGATTTTTGATGAAATTGTGACCCACCCCGGGGCTTAGGGATTTTTTCAAAAAAATCTTTTTCTGCCGGTTAAGTTGTCGAGGGCTGATTTCTTTTACTGAGATAAAAAGCCTTTTGTTTCGACCGCCAAACCTCTCGGGGGAGCATTTGCAACCGTTTGGCACCATTTTTGAGTGGTGGAATACTAGTAAAATAGCTTTAAAGTAGTTGTAAAGTAGTAGTAAAATTATAGTAAAGTAGCAAAGTAGTAGTAAAATTATCGTAAAACAGTAGTGAAGTAGTAGTAAAGCAGTAGTAAAATGGCATTAAAGTAGTAGTAAAATGGTAGTAAAGTAGTAGTAAGGCGGTAGTAAAGTAGTAGTAGCACCACTTTAGCTAATGGGGCCTCCTGCTGTCGCCGCGCCACCGGATCACGATTTGTGTTCTCATCCTGAAGCAAATTTCTTAACCTGAAGCACTATTTCTGGGTTAGCGGAGTCTGTAGGCTGAAGCATCTGTAAGCTGAAGCATCTGTAACCTGAAGCATATGTAACCCGAGGTACCACTGTATTTATACCACATCCATCTGCCTGGGTTGCTCTAGCCACTCTGGGCGGCTTCCAAAACATATAAAAAGGTAATAAAACAGGAAACATTAAAAAAAACTTCCCTATGTTGTTGTTGTTTAGTCGTTTAGTCGTGTACGACTCTTCGTGACCCCATGGACCAGAGCACGCCAGGCACCTCTGTCCTCTGCTGATTACTTTTCCTGTGATAAAATGCCTTCTGTTTCGACCACCAAAACTCTCAGGGGAGCATTTGCAACCGTTTGGCACCATTTTTGAGTGAATGGCCGAAAGTCAGATTTTTGATGAAATTGTGACCCCGGGGCTTAGGTATTTTTTCAAAAAAATCTTTTTCTGCCGGTTAAGTTGTCGAGGGCTGATTTCTTTTACTGAGATAAAAAGCCTTCTGTTTCGACCGCCAAACCTCTCGGGGGAGCATTTGCAACCGTTTGGCACCATTTTTGAGTGGTGGAATAGTAGTAAAATAGCTTTAAAGTAGTAGTAAAGTAGTAGTAAAATTATAGTAAGGTAGCAAAGTAGTAGTAAAATTATCTTAAAACAGTAGCAAAGTAGTAGTAAAGTAGTAGTAAAATGGTAGTCAAGTAGTAGTAAAGCGGTAGTAAAGTAGTAGTAAAGTAGTAGTAGTAGTAAAGTAGTAGTAAAACAGTATTAAAGTAGTAGTATAATGACCTCAGAAGTGTTCACTGTACACACAGGCGCCATGTTGGTAGCCTCAATCACAGAGCTTTTTCCAGTTTTTTCCATATCAAGTAGTGGGGCGGGGGGAAAGGCTTCTCAGTGTTTGTTTGTTTTTGTTTTGAAATTTTTTTTATTAAGAGTTTTGTTAATACAATAGAGAAAAGACAGAATAAATAGATAATAGACAGGGGGAAAAAAGCAAACATAAAATTTAACATCTTGTAGTACCCATCTTTTCTTCATCCTTTGGACTTCCTCAAATCTCCCGCTCTTGCGTTCCACATTTATAAAACTTTAGCCCGCAACTTATCATCTTGTTTCAATTCTTATTATACACATTTCCAATGTTTTGTCCCTAACTTTGAATATTTTTGTCTAGGTCTTAAGACCTAATTTTAACACAATATTTATTCAAAATTTATTTTTCTCATAAAGTTCACTCATTCTCATAATCTTGTCAACTAACTTTATGGGCCCTGTTATTTTCAAATCTCTCATCCTTCTTAACACTCATATAATTTACAATGTTTTTGCAGATAGTCCTTAAATTTCTTCCAATCCTCTTCCACGTCTTGCTCTCCCAGGTCTCGGATTCTGCCAGTCATTTCTGCAGGTTCCATATAGTCCATCAGTTGCATCTGCCATTCTTCCAGCGTGGGCAAATCTAGAGTTTTCCAATACTTAGCGACAAGTATCCTTGCTGCTGTTGTTGCATACATAAATAATGTTCGATCATTCTTTAACACCCTCTGGTCAACAATGCCCAAAAGGAAGGCCTCTGGTTTCTTGGGAAAGGTATACCTAAATACCTTTTTCAGCTCATTATATATCATTTCCCAGAAGGCCTTAACCTTAGGGAAGGTCCACCAGAGGTGAAAGAACGTTCCTTCAGTTTCCTTACATTTCCAACACTTATTGTCTGACAGGTGATATATTTTTGCTAGCTTGACTGGGGTCAGGTACCACCTGTATATCATTTTCATAATATTTTCTTTCAAGGCATTACATGCCGTAAACTTCATACATGCCGTAAAGTCCATAACTTTTCCCAGTCAGCAAACATAATATTATACCCAATGTCCTGTGCCCACTTTATCATAGCTGATTTAACCGTTTCATCCTGTGTGTTCCACCTCAGCAGCAAGTTATACATTCTTGAAAGTAATTTAGTCTTAGGTTCTAACAGTTCTGTTTCCAATTTCGATTTTTCCACCTGGAATCCTAACTTTTTATCCAGTTTAAAAACCTCTTTGATCTGAGCATAGTGTAGCCAATCTCGCACTTTATCTTTTAGTCTCTCCAAACTCTGCAATCTCCAATTGTCTCCATCTCTTTCTAATATTTCCCAATACTTTGGCCATTTGACCTCCATATTGGGTCTTTTCACTGCTTTCGCTTCCATAGGTGATAACCACCTCGGGGTCTTATTTTCTAATATGTCCTAATATTTTGTCCAGACATTGAACACTGATTTCCTGACAATATGGTTCTTGAAGTTCTTATGGATCTTAACCTTGTCATACCACAAATATGCATGCCAACCAAAAGCATTATTAAATCCTTCCAAATCTAAGACATCAGCGTTTTCAAGAAGCAGCCAATCTTTCAGCCAGCAGAAAGCTGCTGATTCATAGTACAACCTTAAGTCTGGCAGGGCAAACCCCCCTCTTTCTTTAGCGTCAGTTAGTATTTTAAACTTAATTCTGGGCTTTTTGCCCTGCCAGACAAATTTAGAGATATCTCTTTGCCACCTCCCGAAACACTGAATTTTGTCCACAATCTGTAAAGTCTGAAAAAGAAACAGCATCCTTGGCAATACATTCATTTTTATAGCAGCAATTCGACCCAATAAGGAAAGTTTCAATCTTGACCAACTTTCTAAGTCCCTCTTAATTTCTAGCCAACACTTTTCATAATTATCCTTAAATAGACTCAGATTTTTTGCTGTTATGTTCACCCCTAGGTATTTAACTTGTTTCACCACATTTAACTCTTTCTCTTTCTGAAACCTCTTTGACTCTGAAGTTGTCAAGTTTTTTTACAGTACCTTAGTTTTTTGTTTGTTTAATTTAAATCCCGCCACCCGACCAAACTCTTGAATCACTTGTAATGCCCTTTTCGTACTGGACTCTGGCTCCTGTAGGGTCAAAACTAGGTCATCTGCAAAAGCTTTAAGTTTGTACTGTTTCGCTCCGACCTGAATTCCTTCCACCAACCGGTCCCCTCGAATCATATTTAGGAGCACCTCCAGGACCGAAATAAATAGGAGAGGGGAAATAGGGCAACCTTGTTGTCTTCCTTTTTCAATTTTAAACTCTTCTGTCACCACATTGTTAACTATCAATTTAGCCTTTTGATCTGAATAGATTGCATCAATCCCATTTTCAAATCCCCGTCCCACTCCCATCCCTTCCAGGTTTGTATGTTGATCCCTGTTTGCACTATTATGTTAAAAAGTACACCAGAATTTAGTGGCGTTGGATATTTTGGGTCCCAAAATGTCCCCGCCAGCAGTGGCTGCATAAAATCCTTTAGTCAGATGTCCATGGTGATGTCCATGTGTAGAGTCGTCTCTTGTGTTGTTGGAAAATCGTGTTAAGATGATGACCAGCTTGTTCTCTTGACAGAACTCTATTAGCCTTTGCCCTGCTTCGTTTTGATCTCCAAGGACAAACTTGCCAGTTGTTCCTTTTATCTCTTGCCTCCCTAATTTAGCATTCCAATCCCCTATAATCAGAAGAACATCCTTCTTTGGTGTCACTTCTATAAGGTGTTGTTAGTCTTCATAGAATTGGTCAATTTCAGTTTCTTCAGCACCAGTAGTTGGTGCATAAACTTGGATTACTGTGATGTTAAAAGGTCTGCCTTGGATTCGTATCGAGATCATTCTATCATTCTATTCTATGTATAACTCCATCCCATCCTACATTTCTCCCATGAACATAGGGACGTCCTAAGGAAAAGCAGGATAACATCAGAAACCAGGACAGCTTCAATAAATCTGGGACTGTCCCGGAAATATTAGGGACAACTGGAAGGTTTGCAAAACTGGGGAAGTTAAGATCAAGGAACAAGAGAGAAGACATGAGTGAAGGACAAGCCAAAGGAGAGGTTGAGGGAGGAGGCTTATTGGTTTGTTCTTGTTCTTGTTTTTATTGTGTATTTTGTGTTTTTTACCTTGCATTTTTAAGTTGTAAACCAACCTTAAATCTACGGATGAAGGGCAGTATATACAATTAATAAAATAGTAACAATACTATTTGTTACTATAGACAAGCATGCCATTGTTCAGGAAGGTCTACTCAATTAATAGGGGTATAAATAGTAAAGTAGTATAAAAGTAATAAAGAAGCAGTAGTAAAGTGGAAGTAAAGTGGTAGTAAAGCAATAGTAAACCAGTAGTGAAGTAGCAGTTAAGTAATGGTAAAACAATAGTAAAGTGGTGGAATAGTAGTAAAATAGCAGTAAAGTAGTAGTAACGCAGTAATAAAATAGTAGTAAAATGGTAGTAAGGCAGTAGTGAAACAGCAGTAAGATAGTAGTAAAGTAGTAGTAAAGCGGTAGTAAAATGGTCCAATAGTAAAGTGGTGGAATAATAGTAAAATAGCTCTAAAGTAGTAGTAAAATTGTAGTAAAATTGTACTAAAGTAGTAAAATGGTAGTAAAGTAGTAGTAAAATAGTAAAAAAAAACCAAAAGTAGTAGTAAAGTAGTAGTAAAGTGGTAGTAAAGTAGTAGTAAAGTAGTAGTAAAGTGGTAGTAAAGTAGTAGTAAAGTAGTAGTAAAGTTTTAGTAAAATGGTAGTAAAGTAGTAGTAAAGCTGTAGTAAAGCTGTAGTAAAGCTGTAGTAAAGTTGTAGAAAAGTTGTAGTAAAGTGGTAGTAAAGCTGTAGTAAAGCTGTAGTAGAGTAGTAGTAAAGTAGTAGTAAAGTAGTAGTAAAGTGGTAGTAAAGTAGTAGTAAAGTAGTAGTAAAGTTTAATAAAATGGTAGTAAAGTAGTAGTAAAGATGTAGTAAAGCTGTAGAAAAGCTGTAGTAAAGTTGTAGTAAAGTGGTAGTAAAGCTGTAGTAAAGCTGTAGTAGAGTGGTAGTAAAGTAGTAGTAAAGTAGTAGTAAAGCTGTAGTAAAGCGGTAGTAAAGTAGTAGTAAAGCTGTAGTAAAGCAGTAGTAACGCGGTAGTAAAGTAGTAGTAAAGCTGTAGTAAAGCTGTAGTAAAGTAGTAGTAAAACAGTAGTAAAGGGGTAGTAAAGTGGTGGTAAAACAGTAGTAAAGCAGTGGTAAGAATGACCTCAGAAGTGTTCGATGTACAAAAAGGCGCCATGTTGGTAGCCTCAATCACAGAGGTTTTTCCAATTGTTTCCATATAAAGTAGTGGGGCGGGGGGAATGGCTTCTCATTGTTTGTATGTTGATCCCTGTTTACACTATTATGTTGAAACGTACACAGGAATTCACTGGCGTTGGATATTTTGGTTCCCAAAATGTCCCCGCCAGCAGTGGCTGCATTAATTCCTTTAGTCAGAACTGAGCGATGGGCAACACACTGTCGTGAGTCAGGAGCTGTGTGAGGAGCCAGTAGTCAAAATAAGGGATTTCAGTTAGATTTTATCTTACCGGCCCAGTGGTTTTTCCTTCTTTCTTCAGTAGGCACAATTTTTAAATGAATGGCCGAAAGTCAGATTTTTGATGAAATTGTGACTCCGGGGCTTAGGGATTTTTTCAAAAAAATCTTTTTCTGCCGGTTAAGTTGTCGAGGGCTGATTTCTTTTACTGAGATAAAAAGCCTTCTGTTTCGACCGCCAAACCTCTCGGGGGAGCATTTGCAACCGTTTGGCACCATTTTTGAGTGAATGGCCGAAAGTCAGAACTTTGATGAAATTGTGACCCCGGGGCTTAGGGATTTTTTCAAAAGAATCTTTTTCTGCCGGTTAAGTTGTCGAGAGATGATTTCTTTTCTTGAGATAAAAAGACTTCTGTTTCGACCGCCAAAACTCTCAGGTTTGCAACCGTTTGGCACCATTTTAGAATGGTGGAATAGTAGTAAAATAGCTTTAAAGTAGTAGTAAAGTAGTAGTAAAATTATAGTAAAGTAGCAAAGTAGTAGTAAAATTATCGTAAAACATTAGTGAAGTAGTAGTAAAGCAGTAGTAAAATGGCAATAAGTCAGATTTTTTATGAAATTGTGACCCCGGGGCTTAGGGATTTTTTCAAAAAAAATAATTCTGCAAGTTAAGTTGTCGAGGGCTGATTTCTTTTCCTGTGATAAAAAGCCTTCTGTTTCGACCGCCAAACCTCTCAGGGGTGCATTTGCATCCGTTTGGCACCATTTTTGAGTGGTGGAATAGTAGTAAAATAGCTTTAAAGTAGTAGTAAAGTAGTAGTAAAATTATAGTAAAGTAGCAAAGTAGTAGTAAAATTATCGTAAAACAGTAGTGAAGTAGTAGTAAAGCAGCAGTAAAATGGCAGTAAAGTAGTAGTAAAATGGTAGTAAAGTAGTAGTAAAGTGGTAGTAAAGTAGTAGTAAAGTGGTAGTAAAATGGTAGTAAAGCTGTAGTAAAGCTGTAGTAAAGCTGTAGTAAAGTAGTAGAAAAGCTGTAGTAAAGTTGTAGTAAAGTGGTAGTAAAGCTGTAGTAAAGTAGTAGTAGAGTGGTAGTAAAGTAGTAGTAAAGTAGTAGTAAAGCTGTAGTAAAGTGGTAGTAAAGTAGTAGTAAAGTAGTAGTAAAGCTGTAGTAAAGTAGTAGTAAAGCTGTAGTAAAGCAGTAGTAACGCGGTAGTAAAGTAGTAGTAAAGCTGTAGTAAAGCTGTAGTAAAATAGTAGTAAAACAGTAGTAAAGTGGTAGTAAAGTGGTGGTAAAACAGTAGTAAAGCAGTAGTAAGAATGACCTCAGAAGTGTTCGATGTACAAAAAGGGGCCATGTTGGTAGCCTCAATCACAGAGGTTTTTCCAATTGTTTCCATATAAAGTAGTGGGGCGGGGGGAATGGCTTCTCAGTGTTTGTATGTTGATCCCTGTTTACACTATTATGTAAAAAAGTACACTAGAATTCACTGGCGTTGGATATTTTGGGTCCCAAAATGTGCCCGCCAGCAGTGGCTGCATTAATTCCGTTAGTCAGAACTGAGCAATGGGCAACACACTGTCGTGAGTCAGGAGCTGTGTGAGGAGCCAGTAGTCAAAATAAGGGATTTCAGTTAGATTTTATCTTACCGGCCCAGTGGTTTTTCCTACTTTCTTCAGTAGGCACAATTTTTAAATGAATGGTCGAAAGTCAGATTTTTGATCAAATTGTGACCCCGCGGCTTAGGGATTTTTTCAAAAGAATCTTTTTCTGCCGGTTAAGTTGTCGAGGGATGATTTCTTTTCTTGAGATAAAGAGACTTCTGTTTCGAACGCCAAAACTCTCAGGTTTGCAACCATTTGGCTCCATTTTAGAGTGGTGGAATAGTAGTAAAATAGCTTTAAAGTAGTAGTAAAGTAGTAGTAAAATTATAGTAAAGTAGCAAAGTAGTAGTAAAATTATCGTAAAACAGTAGTGAAGTAGTAGTAAAGCAGTAGTAAAATGGCAATAAGTCAGATTTTTTATGAAATTGTGACCCCGGGGCTTAGGGATTTTTTCAAAAAAAAAAATTCTGCAAGTTAAGTTGTCGAGGGCTGATTTCTTTTCCTGTGATAAAAAGCCTTCTGTTTCGACCGCCAAACCTCTCAGGGGTGCATGTGCATCCGTTTGGCACCATTTTTGAGTGGTGGAATAGTAGTAAAATAGCTTTAAAGTTGTAGTAAAGTAGTAGTAAAATTATAGTAAAGTAGCAAAGTAGTAGTAAAATTATCGTAAAACAGTAGTGAAGTAGTAGTAAAGCAGTAGTAAAATGGCAGTAAAGTAGTAGTAAAATGGTAGTCAAGTAGTAGTAAAGTAGTAGTAAAATGGTAGTCAAGTAGTAGTAAAGCGGTAGTAAAGTAGTAGTAAAGCAGTATTAAAGTAGTAGTAAGAATGACCTCAGAAGTGTTCACTGTACAAAAAGGAGCCATGTTGGTAGCCTCAATCACAGAGGTTTTTCCAGTTGTTTCCATATCAAGTAGTGGGGCGGGGGGAAAGGCTTCTCAGTGTTTGTATGTTGATCCCTGTTTACACTATTATGTTAAAAAGTACACCAGAATTTAGTGGCGTTGGATATTTTGGGTCCCAAAATGTCCCCACCAGCAGTGGCTGCATAAAATCCTTTAGTCAGAACTGAGCAATGGGCAACACACTGTCGTGAGTCAGGAGCTGTGTGAGGAGCCAGTAGTCAAACCTGAGGTGAGGACAAAAGCATACCCTCCAACATTTCTCCGAGGAAAATAGGGGTGCCCTTTTCTGAAACAACAATTTTACTACAGTGGTACCTCAGGTTAAGTACTTAATTCGTTCCGGAGGTACGTTCTTAAACTGAAACTGTTCTTAACCTGAAGCACCACTTTAGCTAATGGGGCCCCTTCTGCAGTCGCCGCGCCGCCGGATCACGATTTCTGTTCTCATCCTGAAGCAAATTTCTTAACCTGAAGCACTATTTCTGGGTTAGCGGAGTCTGTAACCTGAAGCATCTGTAAGCTGAAGCATCTGTAACCTGAAGCATATGTAACCCGAGGTACCACTGTATTTATACCACATCCATCTGCCTGGGTTGCTCTAGCCACTCTGGGCGGCTTCCAAAACATATAAAAAGGTAATAAAACAGTAAACATTAAAAAAACTTCCCTATGTTGTTGTTGTTTAGTCGTTTAGTCGTGTACGACTCTTCGTGACCCCATGGACCAGAGCACGCCAGGCACCTCTGTCCTCTGCTGATTTCTTTTCCTTTGATAAAAAGCCTTCTGTTTCGACCGCCAAACCTCTCGGGGGAGCATTTGCAACCGTTTGGCACCATTTTTGAGTAAATAGCCGAAAGTCAGTTTTTTGATGAAATTGTGACCCCGGGGCTTAGGTATTTTTTCAAAAAAATCTTTTTCTGCAGGTTAAGTTGTCGAGGGCTGATTTCTTTTACTGAGATAAAAAGCCTTCGGTTTCGACCGCCAAACCTCTCGGGGGAGCATTTGCAACCGTTTGGCACCATTTTTGAGTGGTGGAATAGTAGTAAAATAGCTTTAAAGTAGTAGTAAAGTAGTAGTAAAATTATATCTTACCGGCCCAGTGGTTTTCCCTACTTTCTTCAGTAGGCACCATGTTTGAATGAATGGCAGAAAGCCAGATATTTGATGAAATTGTGACCCACCCCGGGGCTTAGGGATTTTTTCAAAAAAATCTTTTTCTGCCGGTTAAGTTGTCGAGGGCTGATTTCTTTTACTGAGATAAAAAGCCTTCTGTTTCGACCGCCAAACCTCTCGGGGGAGCATTTGCAACCGTTTGGCACCATTTTTGAGTGGTGGAATACTAGTAAAATAGCTTTAAAGTAGTTGTAAAGTAGTAGTAAAATTATAGTAAAGTAGCAAAGTAGTAGTAAAATTATTGTAAAACAGTAGTGAAGTAGTAGTAAAGCAGTAGTAAAATGGCATTAAAGTAGTAGTAAAATGGTAGTAAAGTAGTAGTAAAGTAGTAGTAAAATGGTAGTCAAGTAGTAGTAAAGCGGTAGTAAAGTAGTAGTAAAGTAGTAGTAGCACCACTTTAGCTAATGGGGCCTCCTGCTGTCGCCGCGCCGCCGGATCACGATTTCTGTTCTCATCCTGACGCAAATTTCTTAACCTGAAGCACTATTTCTGGGTTAGCGGAGTCTGTAGCCTGAAGCATCTGTAAGCTGAAGCTTCTGTAACCTGAAGCATATGTAACCCGAGGTACCACTGTATTAATACCACATCCATCTGCCTGGGTTGCTCTAGCCACTCTGGGCGGTTTCCAAAACATATAAAAAGGTAATAAAACAGTAAACATTAAAAAAAACCTTCCCTATGTTGTTTAGTCATTTAGTCGTGTACGACTCTTCGTGACCCCATGGACCAGAGCACGCCAGGCACCTCTGTCCTCTGCTGATTTCTTTTCCTGTGATAAAATGCCTTCTGTTTGGACCGCCAAACCTCTCAGGGGAGCATTTGCAACCGTTTGGCACCATTTTTGAGTGAATGGCCGAAAGTCAGATTTTTCATGAAATTGTGACCCCGGGGCTTAGGTATTTTTTCAAAAAAATCTTCTTCTGCCGGTTAAGTTGTCGAGGGCTGATTTCTTTTACTGAGATAAAAAGCCTTCTGTTTCGACCGCCAAACCTCTCGGGGGAGCATTTGCAACCGTTTGGCACCATTTTTGAGTGGTGGAATAGTAGTAAAATAGCTTTAAAGTAGTAGTAAAGTAGTAGTAAAATTGTATCTTACCGGCTCAGTGGTTTTCCCTACTTTCTTCAGTAGGCACCATGTTTGAATGAATGGCAGAAAGCCAGATTTTTGATGAAATTGTGACCCACCCCGGGGCTTTGGGATTTTTTCAAAAAAAATCTTTTTCTGCCGGTGAAGTTGTCGATGGCTGATTTCTTTTACTGAGATAAAAAGCCTTCTGTTTCGACCGCCAAACCTCTCGGGGGAGCATTTGCAACCGTTTGGCACCATTTTTGAGTGGTGGAATAGTAGTAAAATAGCTTTAAAGTAGTAGTAAAGTAGTAGTAAAATTATATCTTACCGGCCCAGTGGTTTTCCCTACTTTCTTCAGTAGGCACCATGTTTGAATGAATGGCAGAAAGCCAGATTTTTGATGAAATTGTGACCCACCCCGGGGCTTTGGGATTTTTTCAAAAAAATCTTTTTCTGCCGGTTAAGTTGTCGATGGCTGATTTCTTTTACTGAGATAGAAAGCCTTCTGTTTCGACCGCCAAACCTCTTGGGGGAGCATTTGCAACCGTTTGGCACCATTTTTGAGTGAATGGCCGAAAGTCAGATTTTTGATGAAATTGTGACCCCGGGGCTTAGGGATTTTTTCAAAATAATCTTTTTCTGCCGGTTAAGTTGTCGAGGGCTGATTTCTTTTACTGAGATAAAAAGCCTTCGGTTTCGACCGCCAAACCTCTCGGGGGAGCATTTGCAACCGTTTGGCACCATTTTTGAGTGGTGGAATAGTAGTAAAATAGCTTTAAAGTAGTAGTAAAGTAGTAGTAAAATTATAGTAAAGTAGCAAAGTAGTAGTAAAATTATCGTAAAACAGTAGCAAAGTAGTAGTAAAGCAGTAGTAAAATGGCAGTAAAGTAGCAGTAAATGGTAGTAAAGTAATAGTAAAGTAGTAGTAAAATGGTAGTCAAGTAGTAGTAAAGCGGTAGTAAAGTAGTAGTAAAGTAGTAGTAGCACCACTTTAGCTAATGGGGCCTCCTGCTGTCGCCGCGCCGCCGGATCACGATTTCTGTTCTCATCCTGACGCAAATTTCTTAACCTGAAGCACTATTTCTGGGTTAGCGGAGTCTGTAGCCTGAAGCATCTGTAAGCTGAAGCTTCTGCAACCTGAAGCATATGTAACCAGAGGTACCACTGTATTTATACCACATCCATCTGCCTGGGTTGCTCTAGCCACTCTGGGCGGTTTCCAAAACATATAAAAAGGTAATAAAACAGTAAACATTAAAAAAAACCTTCCCTATGTTGTTGTTGTTTAGTCATTTAGTCGTGTACGACTCTTCGTGACCCCATGGACCAGAGCACGCCAGGCACCTCTGTCCTCTGCTGATTTCTTTTCCTGTGATAAAATGCCTTCTGTTTCGACCGCCAAACCTCTCAGGGGAGCATTTGCAACCGTTTGGCACCATTTTTGAGTGAATGGCCGAAAGTCAGATTTTTCATGAAATTGTGACCCCGGGGCTTAGGTATTTTTTCAAAAAAATCTTTTTCTGCCGGTTAAGTTGTCGAGGGCTGATTTCTTTTACTGAGATAAAAAGCCTTCTGTTTCGACCGCCAAACCTCTCGGGGGAGCATTTGCAACCGTTTGGCACCATTTTTGAGTGGTGGAATACTAGTAAAATAGCTTTAAAGTAGTTGTAAAGTAGTAGTAAAATTATAGTAAAGTAGCAAAGTAGTAGTGAAGTAGTAGTAAAGCAGTAGTGAAGTAGTAGTAAAGCAGTAGTAAAATGGCATTAAAGTAGTAGTAAAATGGTAGTAAAGTAGTAGTAAAGTAGTAGTAAAATGGTAGTCAAGTAGTAGTAAAGCGGTAGTAAAGTAGTAGTAAAGTAGTAGTAGCACCACTTTAGCTAATGGGGCCTCCTGCTGTCGCCGCGCCGCCGGATCACGATTTCTGTTCTCATCCTGACGCAAATTTCTTAACCTGAAGCACTATTTCTGGGTTAGCGGAGTCTGTAGCCTGAAGCATCTGTAAGCTGAAGCTTCTGTAACCTGAAGCATATGTAACCCGAGGTACCACTGTATTTATACCACATCCATCTGCCTGGGTTGCTCTAGCCACTCTGGGCGGTTTCCAAAACATATAAAAAGGTAATAAAACAGTAAACATTAAAAAAAACCTTCCCTATGTTGTTGTTGTTTAGTCATTTAGTCGTGTACGACTCTTCGTGACCCCATGGACCAGAGCACGCCAGGCACCTCTGTCCTCTGCTGATTTCTTTTCCTGTGATAAAATGCCTTCTGTTTCGACCGCCAAACCTCTCAGGGGAGCATTTGCAACCGTTTGGCACCATTTTTGAGTGAATGGCCGAAAGTCAGATTTTTGATGAAATTGTGACCCCGGGGCTTAGGTATTTTTTCAAAAAAATCTTTTTCTGCCGGTTAAGTTGTCGAGGGCTGATTTCTTTTACTGAGATAAAAAGCCTTCTGTTTCGACCGCCAAACCTCTCGGGGGAGCATTTGCAACCGTTTGGCACCATTTTTGAGTGGTGGAATAGTAGTAAAATAGCTTTAAAATAGTAGTAAAGTAGTAGTAAAATTATATCTTACCGGCCCAGTGGTTTTCCCTACTTTCTTCAGTAGGCACCATGTTTGAATGAATGGCAGAAAGCCAGATTTTTGATGAAATTGTGACCCACCCCGGGGCTTTGGGATTTTTTCAAAAAAATCTTTTTCTGCCGGTTAAGTTGTCGATGGCTGATTTCTTTTACTGAGATAGAAAGCCTTCTGTTTCGACCGCCAAACCTCTAGGGGGAGCATTTGCAACCGTTTGGCACCATTTTTGAGTGAATGGCCGAAAGTCAGATTTTTGATGAAATTGTGACCCCGGGGCTTAGGGATTTTTTCAACAGAATCTTTTTCTGCCGGTTAAGTTGTCGAGGGCTGATTTCTTTTACTGAGATAAAAAGCCTTCTGTTTCGACCGCCAAACCTCTCAGGGGAGCATTTGCAACCGTTTGGCACCATTTTTGAGTGGTGGAATAGTAGTAAAATAGCTTTAAAGTAGTAGTAAAGTAGTAGTAAAATTATATCTTACCGGCCCAGTGGTTTTCCCTACTTTCTTCAGTAGGCACCATGTTTGAATGAATGGCAGAAAGCCAGATTTTTGATGAAATTGTGACCCACCCCGGGGCTTAGGGATTTTTTCAAAAAAATCTTTTTCTGCCGGTTAAGTTGTCGAGGGCTGATTTCTTTTACTGAGATAAAAAGCCTTCTGTTTCGACCGCCAAACCTCTCGGGGGAGCATTTGCAACCGTTTGGCACCATTTTTGAGTGGTGGAATAGTAGTAAAATAGCTTTAAAGTAGTTGTAAAGTAGTAGTAAAATTATAGTAAAGTAGCAAAGTAGTAGTAAAATTATCGTAAAACAGTAGTGAAGTAGTAGTAAAGCAGTAGTAAAATGGCATTAAAGTAGTAGTAAAATGGTAGTAAAGTAGTAGTAAAGTAGTAGTAAAATGGTAGTCAAGTAGTAGTAAAGCGGTAGTAAAGTATTAGTAAAGTAGTAGTAGCACCACTTTAGCTAATGGGGCCTCCTGCTGTCGCCGCGCCGCCGGATCACGATTTCTGTTCTCATCCTGACGCAAATTTCTTAACCTGAAGCACTATTTCTGGGTTAGCGGAGTCTGTAGCCTGAAGCATCTGTAAGCTGAAGCTTCTGTAACCTGAAGCATATGTAACCCGAGGTACCACTGTATTTATACCACATCCATCTGCCTGGGTTGCTCTAGCCTCTTAATTTCTAGCCAACACTTTTCATAATTATCCTTAAATAGACTCAGATTTTTTGCTGTTATGTTCACCCCTAGGTATTTAACTTTTTTCACCACATTTAACTCTGTCTCTTTCTGAAACCTCTCTGACTCTGAAGTTGTCAAGTTTTTTCCAGTACCTTAGTTTTTTGTTTGTTTAATTTAAATCCCGCCACCCGACCAAACTCTTGAATCACTTGTAATGCCCTGTTCGTACTGGACTCTGGCTCCTGTAGGGTCAAAACTAGGTCATCTGCAAAAGCTTTAAGTTTGTACTGTTTCGCTCCGACCTGAATTCCTTCCACCAACCGGTCCCCTCTATACAATTAATAAAATAGTAACAAAACTATTTGTTACTATAGACAAGCATGCCATTGTTCAGGAAGGTCTACTCAATTAATAGGGGTATAAATAGTAAAGTAGTATAAAAGTAATAAAGTAGCAGTAGTAAAGTGGAAGTAAAGTGGTAGTAAAGCAATAGTAAACCAGTAGTGAAGTAGCAGTTAAGTAATGGTAAAACAATAGTAAAGTGGTGGAATAGTAGTAAAATAGCAGTAAAGTAGTAGTAACGCAGTAATAAAATAGTAGTAAAATGGTAGTAAGGCAGTAGTGAAACAGCAGTAAGATAGTAGTAAAGTAGTAGTAAAGCGGTAGTAAAATGGTCCAATAGTAAAGTGGTGGAATAATAGTAAAATAGGTCTAAAGTTGTAGTAAAATTGTACTAAAGTAGTAGTAAAATGATAGTAAAGTAGTAGTAAAATAGTAAAAAAAAACCTAAAGTAGTAGTAAAGTTGTAGTAAAGTAGTAGTAAAGTAGTAGTAAAGTAGTAGTAAAATGGTAGTAAAGCAGTAGTAAAGCTGTAGTAAAGCTGTAGTAAAGTAGTAGTAAAGTGGTAGTAAAGCTGTAGTAAAGTAGTAGTAAAGTAGTAGTAAAGTATTAGTAAAGCTGTAGTAAAGTAGTAGTAAAGCTGTAGTAAAGTAGTAGTAAAACAGTAGTAAAGTGGTAGTAAAGAAGTGGTAAAACAGTAGTAAAGCAGTAGTAAGAATGACCTGCAGCCAAAGATGGAGAGGCTCTATACAGTCAGCAAAAACAAGACCTGGAGCTGACTGTGGCTCAGATCATCAGCTTCTTATAGCAAAATTCAAACTTAAACTGAAGCAAGTAGGGAAAACCACTGGGCCGGTAAGATATAATCTAAGTCAAATCCCTTATGAATACACAGTGGAAGTGACGAACAGGTTTAAGGATTTAGATTTGGTGGACACAGTGCCTGAAGAACTATGGATGGAGGCTCGTAACATTGTACAGGAGGCAACAACGAAAACCATCCCAATGAAAAGGAAATGCAAGAAAGCAAAGTGGCTGTCCAACGAGGCCTTACAAATAGCGGAGGAGAGAAGGCAAGCAAAATGCGAGGGAGATAGTGAAAGATACAGGAAATTGAATGCAGATTTCCAAAGAATAGCAAGGAGAGACAAGAAGGCCTTCTTAAACGAGCAATGCAAACAATAGAGGAAAACAACAGAATGGGAAGAACCAGAGATCTGTTCAAGAAAATTGGAGATATGAAAGGAACATTTCATACAAAGATTACCATAATAAAGGACAATAGTGGTAAGGACCTAACAGAAGCAGAAGACATCAAGAAGAGGTGGCAAGAATACACAGAGGAATTATACCAGAAAGATATGGATGTCTCGTACACCCCAGGTAGTGTGGTTGCTGACCTTGAGCCAGACATCCTGGAAAGTGAAGTCAAATGGGCCTTAGAAAGCACTGCAGTGGCCAGAGGATTGGAGAAGATCAGTCAACATCCCAATCCCAAAGAAGGACAGTGCCAAAGAATGCTCCAACTACCGCACAATTGCACTCATTTCACACGCTAGCAAGGTTATGCTTAAAATTCTACAAGGAAGGCTCAGCAGTATGTGGATCGAGAACTCCCAGAAGTGCAAGCTGGATTTAGAAGAGGCAGAGGAACCAGAGACCAAATTGCAAACATGCGCTGGATTATGGAGAAAACTAGAGAGTTCCAGAAAGACATCTACTTCTGCTTCATTGATTGTGCAAAAGCCTTTGCCTGTGTCGACCACAGCAAACTACGGCAAGTTCTTAAAGAAGTGGGAGTGCCTGAGATGTCACCTTGCCAACAAAGGTCCGTATAGTTAAAGCCATGGATTCCCAGTAGTGATGTATGGAAGTGAGAGCTGGACCATAAAGAAGGCTGATTGCCGAAGAATTGATGCTGCCATTCATTCAAACATGGTGCCTACTGAAGAAAGTAGGGAAAACCACTGGGCCGGTAAGATATAATTTTACTACTACTTTACTACTACTTTAAAGCTATTTTACTACTATTCCACCACTCAAAAATGGTGCCAAACGGTTGCAAATGCTCCCCCGAGAGGTTTGGCGGTCGAAACAGAAGGCTTTTTATCGCAGTAAAAGAAATCAGCCCTCAACAACTTAACCGGCAGAAAAAGATTTTTTTGAAAAAATACCTAAGCCCCGGGGTCACAATTTCATCAAAAATCTGACTTTCGGCCATTCACTCAAAAATGGTGCCAAACGGTTGCAAATGCTCCCCTGAGAGGTTTGGCGGTCGAAACAGAAGGCATTTTATCACAGGAAAAGAAATCAGCAGAGGACAGAGGTGCCTGGCGTGCTCTGGTCCATGGGGTCACGAAGAGTTGTACACGACTAAACGACTAAACAACAACATAGGGAAGTTTTTTTAATGTTTACTGTTTTATTACCTTTTTATATGTTTTGGAAGCCGCCCAGAGTGGCTAGAGCAACCCAGGCAGATGGATGTGGTATAAATACAGTGGTACCTCGGGTTACATATGCTTCAGGTTACAGATGCTTCAGCTTACAGATGCTTCAGATTACAGACTCCGCTAACCCAGAAATAGTGCTTCAGGTTAAGAAATTTGCTTCAGGATGAGAACAGAAATCGTGATCCGGCGGCGCGGCGACAGCAGGAGGCCCCATTAGCTAAAGTGGTGCTTCAGGTTAAGAACAGTTTCAGTTTAAGAACGGACCTCCGGAACGAATTAAGTACTTAACCTGAGGTACCACTTTAGTAAAATTGTTGTTTCAGAACAGGGCACCCCTATTTTCCTCGGAGAAATGTTGGAGGGTATGCTTTTGTCCTCACCTCAGTTTTGACTACTGGCTCCTCACACAGCTCCTGACTCACGACAGTGTGTTGCCCATCGCTCAGTTCTGACTAAAGGATTTTATGCAGCCACTGCTGGCGGGGACATTTTGGGACCCAAAATATCCAACGCCACTAAATTCTGGTTTCACTTTTTAACATAATAGTGTAAACAGGGATCAACATACAAACACTGAGAAGCCATTCCCCCCCGCCCCACTACTTGATATGGAAACAATTGGAAAAACCTCTGTGATTGAGGCTACCAACATGGCGCCTTTTTGTACATCTAACACTTCTGAGGTCATTCTTACTACTGCTTTACTACTGTTTTACCACTACTTTACTACCACTTTACTACTGTTTTACTACTACTTTACTACTACTTTACTACCACTTTACTACTACTTTACTACTACTTTACTACAGCTTTACTACTGCTTTACTACTACTTTACTACTACTTTACTACAGCTTTACTACTGCTTTACTACTACTTTACTACAGCTTAACTACAGCTTTACTACTACTTCACTACTGTTTTACGATAATTTTACTACTACTTTGCTACTTTACTATAATTTTACTACTACTTTACTACTACTTTAAAGCTATTTTACTACTATTCCACCACTCAAAAATGGTGCCAAACGGTTGCAAACCTGAGAGGTTTGGCGGTCGAAACAGAAGTCTTTTTATCTCAAGAAAAGAAATCAGCCCTCGACAACTTAACTGGCAGATAAAGATTTTTTTGAAAAAATACCTAAGCCCCGGGGTCACAATTTCATCAAAAATCTGACTTTCGGCCACTCACTTAAAAATTGTGCCTACTGAAGAAAATAGGAAAAACCACTGGGCCGGCAGGATAAAATCCCTTATTTTGACTACTGGCTCCTGACACAGCTCCTGACTCAAGACAGTGTGTTGCCCATCGCTCAGTTCTGACTAAAGGAATTAATGCAGCCACTGCTGGCGGGGACATTTTGGAACCCAAAATATCCAATGCCAGTAAATTCTGGTGTACTTTTTAACATAATAGTGTAAACAGGGATCAACATACAAACACTGAGAAGCCATTCCCCCCGCCCCACTACTTTATATGGAAACAATTGGAAAAACCTCTGTGATTGAGGCTACCAACATGGCACCTTTTTGTACATCGAACACTTCTGAGGTCATTCTTACTACTGCTTTACTACTGTTTTACCACTTCTTTACTACCACTTTACTACTGTTTTACTACTACTTTACTACTACTTTACTACCCCTTTACTACTACTTTACTACAGCTTTACTACAGCTTTACTACTACTTTACTATTACTTTACTACCACTTTACTACTACTTTACTACAGCTTTACTACTACTTTACTACAGCTTTACTAATACTTTACTAATACTTTACTACTACTTTACTACAGCTTTACTACCACTTTACTACTACTTTACTACAGCTTTACTACAGCTTTACTACTGCTTTACTACCATTTTACTACTACTTTACTACTACTTTACTACTACTTTACTACAACTTTACTACTACTTTAGGTTTTTTTTTTACTATTTTACTACTACTTTACTATCATTTTACTACTACTTTAGTACAATTTTACTACAACTTTAGACCTATTTTACTATTATTCCACCACTTTACTATTGGACCATTTTACTACCGCTTTACTACTACTTTACTACTATCTTACTGCTGTTTCACTACTGCCTTACTACCATTTTACTACTATTTTATTACTGCGTTACTACTACTTTACTGCTATTTTACTACTATTCCACCACTTTACTATTGTTTTACCATTACTTAACTGCTACTTCACTACTGGTTTACTATTGCTTTACTACCACTTTACTTCCACTTTACTACTGCTACTTTATTACTTTTATACTACTTTACTATTTATACCCCTATTAATTGAGTAGACCTTCCTGAACAATGGCATGCTTGTCTATAGTAACAAATAGTTTTGTTACTATTTTATTAATTGTATAGAGGGGACCGGTTGGTGGAAGGAATTCAGGTCAGAGCGAAACAGTACAAACTTAAAGCTTTTGCAGATGACCTAGTTTTGACCCTACAGGAGCCAGAGTCCAGTACGAACAGGGCATTACAAGTGATTCAAGAGTTTGGTCGGGTGGCGGGATTTAAATTAAACAAACAAAAAACTAAGGTACTGGAAAAAACTTGACAACTTCAGAGTCAGAGAGGTTTCAGAAAGAGACAGAGTTAAATGTGGTGAAAAAAGTTAAATACCTAGGGGTGAACATAACAGCAAAAAATCTGAGTCTATTTAAGGATAATTATGAAAAGTGTTGGCTAGAAATTAAGAGGCTAGAGCAACCCAGGCAGATGGATGTGGTATAAATACAGTGGTACCTCGGGTTACATATGCTTCAGGTTACAGAAGCTTCAACTTACAGATGCATCAGGCTACAGACTCCGCTAACCCAGAAATAGTGCTTCAGGTTAAGAAATTTGCGTCAGGATGAGAACAGAAATCGTGATCCGGCGGCGCGGCGACAGCAGGAGGCCCCATTAGCTAAAGTGGTGCTACTACTACTTTACTACTACTTTACTACCGCTTTACTACTACTTGACTACCATTTTACTACTACTTTACTACTACTTTACTACCATTTTACTACTACTTTAATGCCATTTTACTACTGCTTTACTACTACTTCACTACTGTTTTATGATAATTTTACTACTACTTTGCTACTTTACTATAATTTTACTACTACTTTACAACTACTTTAAAGCTATTTTACTAGTATTCCACCACTCAAAAATGGTGCCAAACGGTTGCAAATGCTCCCCCGAGAGGTTTGGCGGTCGAAACAGAAGGCTTTTTATCTCAGTAAAAGAAATCAGCCTTCGACAACTTAACCGGCAGAAAAAGATTTTTTTGAAAAAATCCCTAAGCCCCGGGGTGGGTCACAATTACATCAAAAATCTGGCTTTCTGCCATTCATTCAAACATGGTGCCTACTGAAGAAAGTAGGGAAAACCACTGGGCCGGTAAGATATAATTTTACTACTACTTTACTACTACTTTAAAGCTATTTTACTACTATTCCACCACTCAAAAATGGTGCCAAACGGTTGCAAATGCTCCCCCGAGAGGTTTGGCGATCGAAACAGAAGGCTTTTTATCTCAGTAAAAGAAATCAGCCTTCGACAACTTAACCGGCAGAAAAAGATTTTTTTGAAAAAATCCCTAAGCCCCGGGGTGGGTCACAATTACATCAAAAATCTGGCTTTCTGCCATTCATTCAAACATGGTGCCTACTGAAGAAAGTAGGGAAAACCACTGGGCCGGTAAGATATAATTTTACTACTACTTTACTACTACTTTAAAGCTATTTTACTACTATTCCACCACTCAAAAATGGTGCCAAACGGTTGCAAATGCTCCCCCGAGAGGTTTGGCGATCGAAACAGAAGGCTTTTTATCTCAGTAAAAGAAATCAGCCCTCGACAACTTAACCGGCAGAAAAAGATTCTGTTGAAAAAATCCCTAAGCCCCGGGGTCACAATTTCATCAAAAATCTGACTTTCGGCCATTCACTCAAAAATGGTGCCAAACGGTTGCAAATGCTCCCCCAAGAGGTTTGGCGGTCGAAACAGAAGGCTTTCTATCTCAGTAAAAGAAATCAGCCATCGACAACTTAGCCGGCAGAAAAAGATTTTTTTGAAAAAATCCCAAAGCCCCGGGGTGGGTCACAATTTCATCAAAAATCTGGCTTTCTGCCATTCATTCAAACATGGTGCCTACTGAAGAAAGTAGGGAAAACCACTGGGCCGGTAGGATAAAATCTAACTGAAATCCCTTATTTTGACTACTGGCTCCTGACACAGCTCCTGACTCAAGACAGTGTGTTGCCCATCGCTCAGTTCTGACTAATGGAATTAATGCAGCCACTGCTGGCGGGGACATTTGGAACCCAAAATATCCAATGCCAGTAAATTCTGGTCCCAA